>NW_026691353.1:0-138637 GCF_020826845.1 Diceros bicornis minor
AAGCAGGCAAGCCGAGCCAGGCTTGCAGTGGCCCTGGCGTGACACCTGCCACCTCAGGCAGAGGGCCTCCCGCGTGCCCTCCATGGCGGGTTTCTCCCCGGAGCCGTGGCCTGGGCACTAGGAAGGCCGGGCCTCCCCGACTCCCGGGAGGAGGGGCTAGCCCACTTGCGCCCTGGCCCCCAAACCCTCTGGTGCCATCTGCCTGTCTCGGCACTTCTGACTCCACAGAGCCTTTCCTACATCTGGGCTGCCTGCCGTGGCAAAGTGCAGGCGTGGGGTGAGGCCATGGCTTTGTCTTTCCAGGAAAAAATGAGCCCCTGGCCGAAGCAGCAGGCCCAGGCAGAGCCTTGAGCTTGAAGCCCAGTAGGTCTGTGGCCCTCAGGGCCAGAGCAATGCTTTCAAGGCAGGGAAGCGGCCTGCAAGCTGAGTGGGAGTGGGGGAGGGGAGGGAGACAGCTGAAGCCGAGTCCAGAAGGGCGGCGATGGAAGAGCTGCAGCTGGGTCAGAGCCTGGAGGGAGGGCGGGGCCTTCACTGAGGACCCCCCCGCCCCCCGAGGCCAGCCCTAGGCCCCGGCGGTCGCGCATGCGCCCTTGGCCTGTGTGGTGTGTGGGGGCTTGAACCCAAGCCCGCAGGGCTCCCGGAGCGGCCAGAGAAAGAAGGGCCCATGGAGAGGTAGGCGAGGTGGGCAGGGGGCGCCACCTTACTCTCCTCAGCTCCCTGAGGGAGAGAGAGAGAGACAGAGACAGAGAGAGAGATCCCTGACCTCTGAGTCTCTGCCTCCACCGCTGGCTGGTGCCAACTCACGCGCCATCCCACTTCCAGCCATCACCCCCACGCCTGCCCCGGGGCCAGCCCCACCACAGAGAGGCCGGTTGGTTCCTGCTCACCTCTGTGCCGTCCCTTCCCGACCTGACCCCAGTCCAGGGGATAAGCTTCAGACAAGTCTTTCCATGTCCCTCTGCATGACAATAGACTTCCTCCCCTCTCCCATTCCACAGGCCCACCCACCCGGGACATCCACCTTTGTCATTAGCTCAGGAGAGGATGCAAGATGAGAATCTCTGCTATTGTGTGGGGAGACTCAGTTTCCCGGGTTTCCCCCATGGACACATGTTCTTCAGCTGGGTCTGATTTTCTCCAGACAAGCTGTCTTGCGAAGGATTTGGCCAGCCCTAAGAACCTGAAGGGAAAGGGCGGAGGGGGGTTCTCTCTCTGCCCCCGACAGCCCCGAGCTGGGTCGGTCCCTCAGACCTGGCCAGGGGCAGCCCATCCACCGGCGCCCTTCCCCGGGGCATCCAAGGGCAGGCTCGGCGCCAGCCCCACCCCGCTCGCCACTGCCCGACCATCGTCCTCCCTCGGGGGGCCTGGGCAGGACAGGGACCCGGCTGTGGGAGGCCTCCAGATCTCAGGCCTGGCACACCGTTTACCAGGCTGCTTCCTCCTCTGACGGGGGCCCAGCACACGCCCCAGGAGACTTGGCAGCCGCCCCCAGGGCTCTATCCTCTGGAACTCGTCCCCTTGGAAGGGGCCTGGCCCAGGTGCCAGGTTCGGCTGGTCGGCCAGCCTCCTTTGGAGAAAGCAGGCAAGCCGAGCCAGGCTTGCAGTGGCCCTGGCGTGACACCTGCCACCTCAGGCAGAGGGCCTCCCGCGTGCCCTCCATGGCGGGTTTCTCCCCGGAGCCGTGGCCTGGGCACTAGGAAGGCCGGGCCTCCCCGACTCCCGGGAGGAGGGGCTAGCCCACTTGCGCCCTGGCCCCCAAACCCTCTGGTGCCATCTGCCTGTCTCGGCACTTCTGACTCCACAGAGCCTTTCCTACATCTGGGCTGCCTGCCGTGGCAAAGTGCAGGCGTGGGGTGAGGCCATGGCTTTGTCTTTCCAGGAAAAAATGAGCCCCTGGCCGAAGCAGCAGGCCCAGGCAGAGCCTTGAGCTTGAAGCCCAGTAGGTCTGTGGCCCTCAGGGCCAGAGCAATGCTTTCAAGGCAGGGAAGCGGCCTGCAAGCTGATTGGGAGTGGGGGAGGGGAGGGAGACAGCTGAAGCCGAGTCCAGAAGGGCGGCGATGGAAGAGCTGCAGCTGGGTCAGAGCCTGGAGGGAGGGCGGGGCCTTCACTGAGGACCCCCCCGCCCCCCGAGGCCAGCCCTAGGCCCCGGCGGTCGCGCATGCGCCCTTGGCCTGTGTGGTGTGTGGGGGCTTGAACCCAAGCCCGCAGGGCTCCCGGAGCGGCCAGAGAAAGAAGGGCCCATGGAGAGGTAGGCGAGGTGGGCAGGGGGCGCCACCTTACTCTCCTCAGCTCCCTGAGGGAGAGAGAGAGAGACAGAGACAGAGAGAGAGATCCCTGACCTCTGAGTCTCTGCCTCCACCGCTGGCTGGTGCCAACTCACGCGCCATCCCACTTCCAGCCATCACCCCCACGCCTGCCCCGGGGCCAGCCCCACCACAGAGAGGCCGGTTGGTTCCTGCTCACCTCTGTGCCGTCCCTTCCCGACCTGACCCCAGTCCAGGGGATAAGCTTCAGACAAGTCTTTCCATGTCCCTCTGCATGACAATAGACTTCCTCCCCTCTCCCATTCCACAGGCCCACCCACCCGGGACATCCACCTTTGTCATTAGCTCAGGAGAGGATGCAAGATGAGAATCTCTGCTATTGTGTGGGGAGACTCAGTTTCCCGGGTTTCCCCCATGGACACATGTTCTTCAGCTGGGTCTGATTTTCTCCAGACAAGCTGTCTTGGGAAGGATTTGGCCAGCCCTAAGAACCTGAAGGGAAAGGGCGGAGGGGGGTTCTCTCTCTGCCCCCGACAGCCCCGAGCTGGGTCGGTCCCTCAGACCCGGCCAGGGGCAGCCCATCCCCCGGCGCCCTTCCCCGGGGCATCCAAGGGCAGGCTCGGCGCCAGCCCCACCCCGCTCGCCACTGCCCGACCATCGTCCTCCCTCGGGGGGCCTGGGCAGGACAGGGACCCGGCTGTGGGAGGCCTCCAGATCTCAGGCCTGGCACACCGTTTACCAGGCTGCTTCCTCCTCTGACGGGGGCCCAGCACACGCCCCAGGAGACTTGGCAGCCGCCCCCAGGGCTCTATCCTCTGGAACTCGTCCCCTTGGAAGGGGCCTGGCCCAGGTGCCAGGTTCGGCTGGTCGGCCAGCCTCCTTTGGAGAAAGCAGGCAAGCCGAGCCAGGCTTGCAGTGGCCCTGGCGTGACACCTGCCACCTCAGGCAGAGGGCCTCCCGCGTGCCCTCCATGGCGGGTTTCTCCCCGGAGCCGTGGCCTGGGCACTAGGAAGGCCGGGCCTCCCCGACTCCCGGGAGGAGGGGCTAGCCCACTTGCGCCCTGGCCCCCAAACCCTCTGGTGCCATCTGCCTGTCTCGGCACTTCTGACTCCACAGAGCCTTTCCTACATCTGGGCTGCCTGCCGTGGCAAAGTGCAGGCGTGGGGTGAGGCCATGGCTTTGTCTTTCCAGGAAAAAATGAGCCCCTGGCCGAAGCAGCAGGCCCAGGCAGAGCCTTGAGCTTGAAGCCCAGTAGGTCTGTGGCCCTCAGGGCCAGAGCAATGCTTTCAAGGCAGGGAAGCGGCCTGCAAGCTGAGTGGGAGTGGGGGAGGGGAGGGAGACAGCTGAAGCCGAGTCCAGAAGGGCGGCGATGGAAGAGCTGCAGCTGGGTCAGAGCCTGGAGGGAGGGCGGGGCCTTCACTGAGGACCCCCCCGCCCCCCGAGGCCAGCCCTAGGCCCCGGCGGTCGCGCATGCGCCCTTGGCCTGTGTGGTGTGTGGGGGCTTGAACCCAAGCCCGCAGGGCTCCCGGAGCGGCCAGAGAAAGAAGGGCCCATGGAGAGGTAGGCGAGGTGGGCAGGGGGCGCCACCTTACTCTCCTCAGCTCCCTGAGGGAGAGAGAGAGAGACAGAGACAGAGAGAGAGATCCCTGACCTCTGAGTCTCTGCCTCCACCGCTGGCTGGTGCCAACTCACGCGCCATCCCACTTCCAGCCATCACCCCCACGCCTGCCCCGGGGCCAGCCCCACCACAGAGAGGCCGGTTGGTTCCTGCTCACCTCTGTGCCGTCCCTTCCCGACCTGACCCCAGTCCAGGGGATAAGCTTCAGACAAGTCTTTCCATGTCCCTCTGCATGACAATAGACTTCCTCCCCTCTCCCATTCCACAGGCCCACCCACCCGGGACATCCACCTTTGTCATTAGCTCAGGAGAGGATGCAAGATGAGAATCTCTGCTATTGTGTGGGGAGACTCAGTTTCCCGGGTTTCCCCCATGGACACATGTTCTTCAGCTGGGTCTGATTTTCTCCAGACAAGCTGTCTTGGGAAGGATTTGGCCAGCCCTAAGAACCTGAAGGGAAAGGGCGGAGGGGGGTTCTCTCTCTGCCCCCGACAGCCCCGAGCTGGGTCGGTCCCTCAGACGCGGCCAGGGGCAGCCCATCCCCCGGCGCCCTTCCCCGGGGCATCCAAGGGCAGGCTCGGCGCCAGCCCCACCCCGCTCGCCACTGCCCGACCATCGTCCTCCCTCGGGGGGCCTGGGCAGGACAGGGACCCGGCTGTGGGAGGCCTCCAGATCTCAGGCCTGGCACACCGTTTACCAGGCTGCTTCCTCCTCTGACGGGGGCCCAGCACACGCCCCAGGAGACTTGGCAGCCGCCCCCAGGGCTCTATCCTCTGGAACTCGTCCCCTTGGAAGGGGCCTGGCCCAGGTGCCAGGTTCGGCTGGTCGGCCAGCCTCCTTTGGAGAAAGCAGGCAAGCCGAGCCAGGCTTGCAGTGGCCCTGGCGTGACACCTGCCACCTCAGGCAGAGGGCCTCCCGCGTGCCCTCCATGGCGGGTTTCTCCCCGGAGCCGTGGCCTGGGCACTAGGAAGGCCGGGCCTCCCCGACTCCCGCGAGGAGGGGCTAGCCCAGTTGCGCCCTGGCCCCCAAACCCTCTGGTGCCATCTGCCTGTCTCGGCACTTCTGACTCCACAGAGCCTTTCCTACATCTGGGCTGCCTGCCGTGGCAAAGTGCAGGCGTGGGGTGAGGCCATGGCTTTGTCTTTCCAGGAAAAAATGAGCCCCTGGCCGAAGCAGCAGGCCCAGGCAGAGCCTTGAGCTTGAAGCCCAGTAGGTCTGTGGCCCTCAGGGCCAGAGCAATGCTTTCAAGGCAGGGAAGCGGCCTGCAAGCTGAGTGGGAGTGGGGGAGGGGAGGGAGACAGCTGAAGCCGAGTCCAGAAGGGCGGCGATGGAAGAGCTGCAGCTGGGTCAGAGCCTGGAGGGAGGGCGGGGCCTTCACTGAGGACACCCCCGCCCCCCGAGGTCAGCCCTAGGCCCCGGCGGTCGCGAATGCGCCCTTGGCCTGTGTGGTGTGTGGGGGCTTGAACCCAAGCCCGCAGGGCTCCCGGAGCGGCCAGAGAAAGAAGGGCCCATGGAGAGGTAGGCGAGGTGGGCAGGGGGCGCCACCTTACTCTCCTCAGCTCCCTGAGGGAGAGAGAGAGAGACAGAGACAGAGAGAGAGATCCCTGACCTCTGAGTCTCTGCCTCCACCGCTGGCTGGTGCCAACTCACGCGCCATCCCACTTCCAGCCATCACCCCCACGCCTGCCCCGGGGCCAGCCCCACCACAGAGAGGCCGGTTGGTTCCTGCTCACCTCTGTGCCGTCCCTTCCCGACCTGACCCCAGTCCAGGGGATAAGCTTCAGACAAGTCTTTCCATGTCCCTCTGCATGACAATAGACTTCCTCCCCTCTCCCATTCCACAGGCCCACCCACCCGGGACATCCACCTTTGTCATTAGCTCAGGAGAGGATGCAAGATGAGAATCTCTGCTATTGTGTGGGGAGACTCAGTTTCCCGGGTTTCCCCCATGGACACATGTTCTTCAGCTGGGTCTGATTTTCTCCAGACAAGCTGTCTTGGGAAGGATTTGGCCAGCCCTAAGAACCTGAAGGGAAAGGGCGGAGGGGGGTTCTCTCTCTGCCCCCGACAGCCCCGAGCTGGGTCGGTCCCTCAGACCCGGCCAGGGGCAGCCCATCCCCCGGCGCCCTTCCCCGGGGCATCCAAGGGCAGGCTCGGCGCCAGCCCCACCCCGCTCGCCACTGCCCGACCATCGTCCTCCCTCGGGGGGCCTGGGCAGGACAGGGACCCGGCTGTGGGAGGCCTCCAGATCTCAGGCCTGGCACACCGTTTACCAGGCTGCTTCCTCCTCTGACGGGGGCCCAGCACACGCCCCAGGAGACTTGGCAGCCGCCCCCAGGGCTCTATCCTCTGGAACTCGTCCCCTTGGAAGGGGCCTGGCCCAGGTGCCAGGTTCGGCTGGTCGGCCAGCCTCCTTTGGAGAAAGCAGGCAAGCCGAGCCAGGCTTGCAGTGGCCCTGGCGTGACACCTGCCACCTCAGGCAGAGGGCCTCCCGCGTGCCCTCCATGGCGGGTTTCTCCCCGGAGCCGTGGCCTGGGCACTAGGAAGGCCGGGCCTCCCCGACTCCCGGGAGGAGGGGCTAGCCCACTTGCGCCCTGGCCCCCAAACCCTCTGGTGCCATCTGCCTGTCTCGGCACTTCTGACTCCACAGAGCCTTTCCTACATCTGGGCTGCCTGCCGTGGCAAAGTGCAGGCGTGGGGTGAGGCCATGGCTTTGTCTTTCCAGGAAAAAATGAGCCCCTGGCCGAAGCAGCAGGCCCAGGCTGAGCCTTGAGCTTGAAGCCCAGTAGGTCTGTGGCCCTCAGGGCCAGAGCAATGCTTTCAAGGCAGGGAAGCGGCCTGCAAGCTGAGTGGGAGTGGGGGAGGGGAGGGAGACAGCTGAAGCCGAGTCCAGAAGGGCGGCGATGGAAGAGCTGCAGCTGGGTCAGAGCCTGGAGGGAGGGCGGGGCCTTCACTGAGGACCCCCCCGCCCCCCGAGGCCAGCCCTAGGCCCCGGCGGTCGCGCATGCGCCCTTGGCCTGTGTGGTGTGTGGGGGCTTGAACCCAAGCCCGCAGGGCTCCCGGAGCGGCCAGAGAAAGAAGGGCCCATGGAGAGGTAGGCGAGGTGGGCAGGGGGCGCCACCTTACTCTCCTCAGCTCCCTGAGGGAGAGAGAGAGAGACAGAGACAGAGAGAGAGATCCCTGACCTCTGAGTCTCTGCCTCCACCGCTGGCTGGTGCCAACTCACGCGCCATCCCACTTCCAGCCATCACCCCCACGCCTGCCCCGGGGCCAGCCCCACCACAGAGAGGCCGGTTGGTTCCTGCTCACCTCTGTGCCGTCCCTTCCCGACCTGACCCCAGTCCAGGGGATAAGCTTCAGACAAGTCTTTCCATGTCCCTCTGCATGACAATAGACTTCCTCCCCTCTCCCATTCCACAGGCCCACCCACCCGGGACATCCACCTTTGTCATTAGCTCAGGAGAGGATGCAAGATGAGAATCTCTGCTATTGTGTGGGGAGACTCAGTTTCCCGGGTTTCCCCCATGGACACATGTTCTTCAGCTGGGTCTGATTTTCTCCAGACAAGCTGTCTTGGGAAGGATTTGGCCAGCCCTAAGAACCTGAAGGGAAAGGGCGGAGGGGGGTTCTCTCTCTGCCCCCGACAGCCCCGAGCTGGGTCGGTCCCTCAGACCCGGCCAGGGGCAGCCCATCCCCCGGCGCCCTTCCCCGGGGCATCCAAGGGCAGGCTCGGCGCCAGCCCCACCCCGCTCGCCACTGCCCGACCATCGTCCTCCCTCGGGGGGCCTGGGCAGGACAGGGACCCGGCTGTGGGAGGCCTCCAGATCTCAGGCCTGGCACACCGTTTACCAGGCTGCTTCCTCCTCTGACGGGGGCCCAGCACACGCCCCAGGAGACTTGGCAGCCGCCCCCAGGGCTCTATCCTCTGGAACTCGTCCCCTTGGAAGGGGCCTGGCCCAGGTGCCAGGTTCGGCTGGTCGGCCAGCCTCCTTTGGAGAAAGCAGGCAAGCCGAGCCAGGCTTGCAGTGGCCCTGGCGTGACACCTGCCACCTCAGGCAGAGGGCCTCCCGCGTGCCCTCCATGGCGGGTTTCTCCCCGGAGCCGTGGCCTGGGCACTAGGAAGGCCGGGCCTCCCCGACTCCCGGGAGGAGGGGCTAGCCCAGTTGCGCCCTGGCCCCCAAACCCTCTGGTGCCATCTGCCTGTCTCGGCACTTCTGACTCCACAGAGCCTTTCCTACATCTGGGCTGCCTGCCGTGGCAAAGTGCAGGCGTGGGGTGAGGCCATGGCTTTGTCTTTCCAGGAAAAAATGAGCCCCTGGCCGAAGCAGCAGGCCCAGGCAGAGCCTTGAGCTTGAAGCCCAGTAGGTCTGTGGCCCTCAGGGCCAGAGCAATGCTTTCAAGGCAGGGAAGCGGCCTGCAAGCTGAGTGGGAGTGGGGGAGGGGAGGGAGACAGCTGAAGCCGAGTCCAGAAGGGCGGCGATGGAAGAGCTGCAGCTGGGTCAGAGCCTGGAGGGAGGGCGGGGCCTTCACTGAGGACCCCCCCGCCCCCCGAGGCCAGCCCTAGGCCCCGGCGGTCGCGCATGCGCCCTTGGCCTGTGTGGTGTGTGGGGGCTTGAACCCAAGCCCGCAGGGCTCCCGGAGCGGCCAGAGAAAGAAGGGCCCATGGAGAGGTAGGCGAGGTGGGCAGGGGGCGCCACCTTACTCTCCTCAGCTCCCTGAGGGAGAGAGAGAGAGACAGAGACAGAGAGAGAGATCCCTGACCTCTGAGTCTCTGCCTCCACCGCTGGCTGGTGCCAACTCACGCGCCATCCCACTTCCAGCCATCACCCCCACGCCTGCCCCGGGGCCAGCCCCACCACAGAGAGGCCGGTTGGTTCCTGCTCACCTCTGTGCCGTCCCTTCCCGACCTGACCCCAGTCCAGGGGATAAGCTTCAGACAAGTCTTTCCATGTCCCTCTGCATGACAATAGACTTCCTCCCCTCTCCCATTCCACAGGCCCACCCACCCGGGACATCCACCTTTGTCATTAGCTCAGGAGAGGATGCAAGATGAGAATCTCTGCTATTGTGTGGGGAGACTCAGTTTCCCGGGTTTCCCCCATGGACACATGTTCTTCAGCTGGGTCTGATTTTCTCCAGACAAGCTGTCTTGGGAAGGATTTGGCCAGCCCTAAGAACCTGAAGGGAAAGGGCGGAGGGGGGTTCTCTCTCTGCCCCCGACAGCCCCGAGCTGGGTCGGTCCCTCAGACCTGGCCAGGGGCAGCCCATCCCCCGGCGCCCTTCCCCGGGGCATCCAAGGGCAGGCTCGGCGCCAGCCCCACCCCGCTCGCCACTGCCCGACCATCGTCCTCCCTCGGGGGGCCTGGGCAGGACAGGGACCCGGCTGTGGGAGGCCTCCAGATCTCAGGCCTGGCACACCGTTTACCAGGCTGCTTCCTCCTCTGACGGGGGCCCAGCACACGCCCCAGGAGACTTGGCAGCCGCCCCCAGGGCTCTATCCTCTGGAACTCGTCCCCTTGGAAGGGGCCTGGCCCAGGTGCCAGGTTCGGCTGGTCGGCCAGCCTCCTTTGGAGAAAGCAGGCAAGCCGAGCCAGGCTTGCAGTGGCCCTGGCGTGACACCTGCCACCTCAGGCAGAGGGCCTCCCGCGTGCCCTCCATGGCGGGTTTCTCCCCGGAGCCGTGGCCTGGGCACTAGGAAGGCCGGGCCTCCCCGACTCCCGGGAGGAGGGGCTAGCCCACTTGCGCCCTGGCCCCCAAACCCTCTGGTGCCATCTGCCTGTCTCGGCACTTCTGACTCCACAGAGCCTTTCCTACATCTGGGCTGCCTGCCGTGGCAAAGTGCAGGCGTGGGGTGAGGCCATGGCTTTGTCTTTCCAGGAAAAAATGAGCCCCTGGCCGAAGCAGCAGGCCCAGGCAGAGCCTTGAGCTTGAAGCCCAGTAGGTCTGTGGCCCTCAGGGCCAGAGCAATGCTTTCAAGGCAGGGAAGCGGCCTGCAAGCTGAGTGGGAGTGGGGGAGGGGAGGGAGACAGCTGAAGCCGAGTCCAGAAGGGCGGCGATGGAAGAGCTGCAGCTGGGTCAGAGCCTGGAGGGAGGGCGGGGCCTTCACTGAGGACCCCCCCGCCCCCCGAGGCCAGCCCTAGGCCCCGGCGGTCGCGCATGCGCCCTTGGCCTGTGTGGTGTGTGGGGGCTTGAACCCAAGCCCGCAGGGCTCCCGGAGCGGCCAGAGAAAGAAGGGCCCATGGAGAGGTAGGCGAGGTGGGCAGGGGGCGCCACCTTACTCTCCTCAGCTCCCTGAGGGAGAGAGAGAGAGACAGAGACAGAGAGAGAGATCCCTGACCTCTGAGTCTCTGCCTCCACCGCTGGCTGGTGCCAACTCACGCGCCATCCCACTTCCAGCCATCACCCCCACGCCTGCCCCGGGGCCAGCCCCACCACAGAGAGGCCGGTTGGTTCCTGCTCACCTCTGTGCCGTCCCTTCCTGACCTGACCCCAGTGCAGGGGATAAGCTTCAGACAAGTCTTTCCATGTCCCTCTGCATGACAATAGACTTCCTCCCCTCTCCCATTCCACAGGCCCACCCACCCGGGACATCCACCTTTGTCATTAGCTCAGGAGAGGATGCAAGATGAGAATCTCTGCTATTGTGTGGGGAGACTCAGTTTCCCGGGTTTCCCCCATGGACACATGTTCTTCAGCTGGGTCTGATTTTCTCCAGACAAGCTGTCTTGGGAAGGATTTGGCCAGCCCTAAGAACCTGAAGGGAAAGGGCGGAGGGGGGTTCTCTCTCTGCCCCCGACAGCCCCGAGCTGGGTCGGTCCCTCAGACCCGGCCAGGGGCAGCCCATCCCCCGGCGCCCTTCCCCGGGGCATCCAAGGGCAGGCTCGGCGCCAGCCCCACCCCGCTCGCCACTGCCCGACCATCGTCCTCCCTCGGGGGGCCTGGGCAGGACAGGGACCCGGCTGTGGGAGGCCTCCAGATCTCAGGCCTGGCACACCGTTTACCAGGCTGCTTCCTCCTCTGACGGGGGCCCAGCACACGCCCCAGGAGACTTGGCAGCCGCCCCCAGGGCTCTAGCCTCTGGAACTCGTCCCCTGGGAAGGGGCCTGGCCCAGGTGCCAGGTTCGGCTGGTCGGCCAGCCTCCTTTGGAGAAAGCAGGCAAGCCGAGCCAGGCTTGCAGTGGCCCTGGCGTGACACCTGCCACCTCAGGCAGAGGGCCTCCCGCGTGCCCTCCATGGCGAGTTTCTCCCCGGAGCCGTGGCCTGGGCACTAGGAAGGCCGGGCCTCCCCGACTCCCGGGAGGAGGAGCTAGCCCAGTTGCGCCCTGGCCCCCAAACCCTCTGGTGCCATCTGCCTGTCTCGGCACTTCTGACTCCACAGAGCCTTTCCTACATCTGGGCTGCCTGCCGTGGCAAAGTGCAGGCGTGGGGTGAGGCCATGGCTTTGTCTTTCCAGGAAAAAATGAGCCCCTGGCCGAAGCAGCAGGCCCAGGCAGAGCCTTGAGCTTGAAGCCCAGTAGGTCTGTGGCCCTCAGGGCCACAGCCATGCTTTCAATGCAGGGAAGCGGCCTGCAAGCTGAGTGGGAGTGGGGGAGGGGAGGGAGACAGCTGAAGAGCTGAAGCCGAGTCCAGAAGGGCGGCGATGGAAGAGCTGCAGCTGGGTCAGAGCCTGGAGGGAGGGCGGGGCCTTCACTGAGGACCCCCCCCCCCCCCGAGGCCAGCCCTAGGCCCCGGCGGTCGCGCATGTGCCCTTGGCCTGTGTGGTGTATGGGGGCTTGAACCCAAGCCCGCAGGGCTCCCGGAGCGGCCAGAGAAAGAAGGGCCCATGGAGAGGTAGGCGAGGTGGGCAGGGGGCGCCACCTTACTCTCCTCAGCTCCCTGAGGGAGAGAGACAGAGACAGAGACAGAGAGAGAGATCCCTGACCTCTGAGTCTCTGCCTCCACCGCTGGCTGGTGCCAACTCACGCGCCATCCCACTTCCAGCCATCACCCCCACGCCTGCCCCGGGGCCAGCCCCACCACAGAGAGGCCGGTTGGTTCCTGCTCACCTCTGTGCCGTCCCTTCCCGACCTGACCCCAGTGCAGGGGATAAGCTTCAGACAAGTCTTTCCATGTCCCTCTGCATGACAATAGACTTCCTCCCCTCTCCCATTCCACAGGCCCACCCGGGACATCCACCTTTGTCATTAGCTCAGGAGAGGATGCAAGATGAGAATCTCTGCTATTGTGTGGGGAGACTCAGTTTCCCGGGTTTCCCCCATGGACACATGTTCTTCAGCTGGGTCTGATTTTCTCCAGACAAGCTGTCTTGGGAAGGATTTGGCCAGCCCTAAGAACCTGAAGGGAAAGGGCGGAGGGGGGTTCTCTCTCTGCCCCCGACAGCCCCGAGCTGGGTCGGTCCCTCAGACCCGGCCAGGGGCAGCCCATCCCCCGGCGCCCTTCCCCGGGGCATCCAAGGGCAGGCTCGGCGCCAGCCCCACCCCGCTCGCCACTGCCCGACCATCGTCCTCCCTCGGGGGGCCTGGGCAGGACAGGGACCCGGCTGTGGGAGGCCTCCAGATCTCAGGCCTGGCACACCGTTTACCAGGCTGCTTCCTCCTCTGACGGGGGCCCAGCACACGCCCCAGGAGACTTGGCAGCCGCCCCCAGGGCTCTAGCCTCTGGAACTCGTCCCCTGGGAAGGGGCCTGGCCCAGGTGCCAGGTTCGGCTGGTCGGCCAGCCTCCTTTGGAGAAAGCAGGCAAGCCGAGCCAGGCTTGCAGTGGCCCTGGCGTGACACCTGCCACCTCAGGCAGAGGGCCTCCCGCGTGCCCTCCATGGCGGGTTTCTCCCCGGAGCCGTGGCCTGGGCACTAGGAAGGCCGGGCCTCCCCGACTCCCGGGAGGAGGGGCTAGCCCACTTGCGCCCTGGCCCCCAAACCCTCTGGTGCCATCTGCCTGTCTCGGCACTTCTGACTCCACAGAGCCTTTCCTACATCTGGGCTGCCTGCCGTGGCAAAGTGCAGGCGTGGGGTGAGGCCATGGCTTTGTCTTTCCAGGAAAAAATGAGCCCCTGGCCGAAGCAGCAGGCCCAGGCAGAGCCTTGAGCTTGAAGCCCAGTAGGTCTGTGGCCCTCAGGGCCAGAGCAATGCTTTCAAGGCAGGGAAGCGGCCTGCAAGCTGAGTGGGAGTGGGGGAGGGGAGGGAGACAGCTGAAGCGGAGTCCAGAAGGGCGGCGATGGAAGAGCTGCAGCTGGGTCAGAGCCTGGAGGGAGGGCGGGGCCTTCACTGAGGACCCCCCCGCCCCCCGAGGCCAGCCCTAGGCCCCGGCGGTCGCGCATGCGCCCTTGGCCTGTGTGGTGTGTGGGGGCTTGAACCCAAGCCCGCAGGGCTCCCGGAGCGGCCAGAGAAAGAAGGGCCCATGGAGAGGTAGGCGAGGTGGGCAGGGGGCGCCACCTTACTCTCCTCAGCTCCCTGAGGGAGAGAGAGAGAGACAGAGACAGAGAGAGAGATCCCTGACCTCTGAGTCTCTGCCTCCACCGCTGGCTGGTGCCAACTCACGCGCCATCCCACTTCCAGCCATCACCCCCACGCCTGCCCCGGGGCCAGCCCCACCACAGAGAGGCCGGTTGGTTCCTGCTCACCTCTGTGCCGTCCCTTCCCGACCTGACCCCAGTGCAGGGGATAAGCTTCAGACAAGTCTTTCCATGTCCCTCTGCATGACAATAGACTTCCTCCCCTCTCCCATTCCACAGGCCCACCCACCCGGGACATCCACCTTTGTCATTAGCTCAGGAGAGGATGCAAGATGAGAATCTCTGCTATTGTGTGGGGAGACTCAGTTTCCCGGGTTTCCCCCATGGACACATGTTCTTCAGCTGGGTCTGATTTTCTCCAGACAAGCTGTCTTGGGAAGGATTTGGCCAGCCCTAAGAACCTGAAGGGAAAGGGCGGAGGGGGGTTCTCTCTCTGCCCCCGACAGCCCCGAGCTGGGTCGGTCCCTCAGACCCGGCCAGGGGCAGCCCATCCCCCGGCGCCCTTCCCCGGGGCATCCAAGGGCAGGCTCGGCGCCAGCCCCACCCCGCTCGCCACTGCCCGACCATCGTCCTCCCTCGGGGGGCCTGGGCAGGACAGGGACCCGGCTGTGGGAGGCCTCCAGATCTCAGGCCTGGCACACCGTTTACCAGGCTGCTTCCTCCTCTGACGGGGGCCCAGCACACGCCCCAGGAGACTTGGCAGCCGCCCCCAGGGCTCTAGCCTCTGGAACTCGTCCCCTGGGAAGGGGCCTGGCCCAGGTGCCAGGTTCGGCTGGTCGGCCAGCCTCCTTTGGAGAAAGCAGGCAAGCCGAGCCAGGCTTGCAGTGGCCCTGGCGTGACACCTGCCACCTCAGGCAGAGGGCCTCCCGCGTGCCCTCCATGGCGAGTTTCTCCCCGGAGCCGTGGCCTGGGCACTAGGAAGGCCGGGCCTCCCCGACTCCCGGGAGGAGGGGCTAGCCCAGTTGCGCCCTGGCCCCCAAACCCTCTGGTGCCATCTGCCTGTCTCGGCACTTCTGACTCCACAGAGCCTTTCCTACATCTGGGCTGCCTGCCGTGGCAAAGTGCAGGCGTGGGGTGAGGCCATGGCTTTGTCTTTCCAGGAAAAAATGAGCCCCTGGCCGAAGCAGCAGGCCCAGGCAGAGCCTTGAGCTTGAAGCCCAGTAGGTCTGTGGCCCTCAGGGCCAGAGCAATGCTTTCAAGGCAGGGAAGCGGCCTGCAAGCTGAGTGGGAGTGGGGGAGGGGAGGGAGACAGCTGAAGCCGAGTCCAGAAGGGCGGCGATGGAAGAGCTGCAGCTGGGTCAGAGCCTGGAGGGAGGGCGGGGCCTTCACTGAGGACCCCCCCGCCCCCCGAGGCCAGCCCTAGGCCCCGGCGGTCGCGCATGCGCCCTTGGCCTGTGTGGTGTGTGGGGGCTTGAACCCAAGCCCGCAGGGCTCCCGGAGCGGCCAGAGAAAGAAGGGCCCATGGAGAGGTAGGCGAGGTGGGCAGGGGGCGCCACCTTACTCTCCTCAGCTCCCTGAGGGAGAGAGAGAGAGACAGAGACAGAGAGAGAGATCCCTGACCTCTGGGTCTCTGCCTCCACCGCTGGCTGGTGCCAACTCACGCGCCATCCCACTTCCAGCCATCACCCCCACGCCTGCCCCGGGGCCAGCCCCACCACAGAGAGGCCGGTTGGTTCCTGGTCACCTCTGTGCCGTCCCTTCCCGACCTGACCCCAGTGCAGGGGATAAGCTTCAGACAAGTTTTTCCATGTCCCTCTGCATGACAATAGACTTCCTCCCCTCTCCCATTCCACAGGCCCACCCACCCGGGACATCCACCTTTGTCATTAGCTCAGGAGAGGATGCAAGATGAGAATCTCTGCTATTGTGTGGGGAGACTCAGTTTCCCGGGTTTCCCCCATGGACACATGTTCTTCAGCTGGGTCTGATTTTCTCCAGACAAGCTGTCTTGGGAAGGATTTGGCCAGCCCTAAGAACCTGAAGGGAAAGTGCGGAGGGGGGTTCTCTCTCTGCCCCCGACAGCCCCGAGCTGGGTCGGTCCCTCAGACCCGGCCAGGGGCAGCCCATCCCCCGGCGCCCTTCCCCGGGGCATCCAAGGGCAGGCTCGGCGCCAGCCCCACCCCGCTCGCCACTGCCCGACCATCGTCCTCCCTCGGGGGGCCTGGGCAGGACAGGGACCCGGCTGTGGGAGGCCTCCAGATCTCAGGCCTGGCACACCGTTTACCAGGCTGCTTCCTCCTCTGACGGGGGCCCAGCACACGCCCCAGGAGACTTGGCAGCCGCCCCCAGGGCTCTATCCTCTGGAACTCGTCCCCTTGGAAGGGGCCTGGCCCAGGTGCCAGGTTCGGCTGGTCGGCCAGCCTCCTTTGGAGAAAGCAGGCAAGCCGAGCCAGGCTTGCAGTGGCCCTGGCGTGACACCTGCCACCTCAGGCAGAGGGCCTCCCGCGTGCCCTCCATGGCGGGTTTCTCCCCGGAGCCGTGGCCTGGGCACTAGGAAGGCCGGGCCTCCCCGACTCCCGGGAGGAGGGGCTAGCCCACTTGCGCCCTGGCCCCCAAACCCTCTGGTGCCATCTGCCTGTCTCGGCACTTCTGACTCCACAGAGCCTTTCCTACATCTGGGCTGCCTGCCGTGGCAAAGTGCAGGCGTGGGGTGAGGCCATGGCTTTGTCTTTCCAGGAAAAAATGAGCCCCTGGCCGAAGCAGCAGGCCCAGGCAGAGCCTTGAGCTTGAAGCCCAGTAGGTCTGTGGCCCTCAGGGCCAGAGCAATGCTTTCAAGGCAGGGAAGCGGCCTGCAAGCTGAGTGGGAGTGGGGGAGGGGAGGGAGACAGCTGAAGCCGAGTCCAGAAGGGCGGCGATGGAAGAGCTGCAGCTGGGTCAGAGCCTGGAGGGAGGGCGGGGCCTTCACTGAGGACCCCCCGCCCCCCGAGGCCAGCCCTAGGCCCCGGCGGTCGCGCATGCGCCCTTGGCCTGTGTGGTGTGTGGGGGCTTGAACCCAAGCCCGCAGGGCTCCCGGAGCGGCCAGAGAAAGAAGGGCCCATGGAGAGGTAGGAGAGGTGGGCAGGGGGCGCCACCTTACTCTCCTCAGCTCCCTGAGGGAGAGAGAGAGAGACAGAGACAGAGAGAGAGATCCCTGACCTCTGAGTCTCTGCCTCCACCGCTGGCTGGTGCCAACTCACGCGCCATCCCACTTCCAGCCATCACCCCCACGCCTGCCCCGGGGCCAGCCCCACCACAGAGAGGCCGGTTGGTTCCTGCTCACCTCTGTGCTGTCCCTTCCCGACCTGACCCCAGTCCAGGGGATAAGCTTCAGACAAGTCTTTCCATGTCCCTCTGCATGACAATAGACTTCCTCCCCTCTCCCATTCCACAGGCCCACCCACCCGGGACATCCACCTTTGTCATTAGCTCAGGAGAGGATGCAAGATGAGAATCTCTGCTATTGTGTGGGGAGACTCAGTTTCCCGGGTTTCCCCCATGGACACATGTTCTTCAGCTGGGTCTGATTTTCTCCAGACAAGCTGTCTTGGGAAGGATTTGGCCAGCCCTAAGAACCTGAAGGGAAAGTGCGGAGGGGGGTTCTCTCTCTGCCCCCGACAGCCCCGAGCTGGGTCGGTCCCTCAGACCCGGCCAGGGGCAGCCCATCCCCCGGCGCCCTTCCCCGGGGCATCCAAGGGCAGGCTCGGCGCCAGCCCCACCCCGCTCGCCACTGCCCGACCATCGTCCTCCCTCGGGGGGCCTGGGCAGGACAGGGCCCCGGGTGTGGGAGGCCTCCAGATCTCAGGCCTGGCACACCGTTTACCAGGCTGCTTCCTCCTCTGACGGGGGCCCAGCACACGCCCCAGGAGACTTGGCAGCCGCCCCCAGGGCTCTATCCTCTGGAACTCGTCCCCTTGGAAGGGGCCTGGCCCAGGTGCCAGGTTCGGCTGGTCGGCCAGCCTCCTTTGGAGAAAGCAGGCAAGCCGAGCCAGGCTTGCAGTGGCCCTGGCGTGACACCTGCCACCTCAGGCAGAGGGCCTCCCGCGTGCCCTCCATGGCGGGTTTCTCCCCGGAGCCGTGGCCTGGGCACTAGGAAGGCCGGGCCTCCCCGACTCCCGGGAGGAGGGGCTAGCCCACTTGCGCCCTGGCCCCCAAACCCTCTGGTGCCATCTGCCTGTCTCGGCACTTCTGACTCCACAGAGCCTTTCCTACATCTGGGCTGCCTGCCGTGGCAAAGTGCAGGCGTGGGGTGAGGCCATGGCTTTGTCTTTCCAGGAAAAAATGAGCCCCTGGCCGAAGCAGCAGGCCCAGGCAGAGCCTTGAGCTTGAAGCCCAGTAGGTCTGTGGCCCTCAGGGCCAGAGCAATGCTTTCAAGGCAGGGAAGCGGCCTGCAAGCTGAGTGGGAGTGGGGGAGGGGAGGGAGACAGCTGAAGCCGAGTCCAGAAGGGCGGCGATGGAAGAGCTGCAGCTGGGTCAGAGCCTGGAGGGAGGGCGGGGCCTTCACTGAGGACCCCCCGCCCCCCGAGGCCAGCCCTAGGCCCCGGCGGTCGCGCATGCGCCCTTGGCCTGTGTGGTGTGTGGGGGCTTGAACCCAAGCCCGCAGGGCTCCCGGAGCGGCCAGAGAAAGAAGGGCCCATGGAGAGGTAGGCGAGGTGGGCAGGGGGCGCCACCTTACTCTCCTCAGCTCCCTGAGGGAGAGAGAGAGAGACAGAGACAGAGAGAGAGATCCCTGACCTCTGGGTCTCTGCCTCCACCGCTGGCTGGTGCCAACTCACGCGCCATCCCACTTCCAGCCATCACCCCCACGCCTGCCCCGGGGCCAGCCCCACCACAGAGAGGCCGGTTGGTTCCTGCTCACCTCTGTGCCGTCCCTTCCCGACCTGACCCCAGTGCAGGGGATAAGCTTCAGACAAGTTTTTCCATGTCCCTCTGCATGACAATAGACTTCCTCCCCTCTCCCATTCCACAGGCCCACCCGGGACATCCACCTTTGTCATTAGCTCAGGAGCTGATGCAAGATGAGAATCTCTGCTATTGTGTGGGGAGACTCAGTTTCCCGGGTTTCCCCCATGGACACATGTTCTTCAGCTGGGTCTGATTTTCTCCAGACAAGCTGTCTTGGGAAGGATTTGGCCAGCCCTAAGAACCTGAAGGGAAAGGGCGGAGGGGGGTTCTCTCTCTGCCCCCGACAGCCCCGAGCTGGGTCGGTCCCTCAGACCTGGCCAGGGGCAGCCCATCCCCCGGCGCCCTTCCCCGGGGCATCCAAGGGCAGGCTCGGCGCCAGCCCCACCCCGCTCGCCACTGCCCGACCATCGTCCTCCCTCGGGGGGCCTGGGCAGGACAGGGACCCGGGTGTGGGAGGCCTCCAGATCGTAGGCCTGGCACACCGTTTACCAGGCTGCTTCCTCCTCTGACGGGGGCCCAGCACACGCCCCAGGAGACTTGGCAGCCGCCCCCAGGGCTCTATCCTCTGGAACTCGTCCCCTTGGAAGGGGCCTGGCCCAGGTGCCAGGTTCGGCTGGTCGGCCAGCCTCCTTTGGAGAAAGCAGGCAAGCCGAGCCAGGCTTGCAGTGGCCCTGGCGTGACACCTGCCACCTCAGGCAGAGGGCCTCCCGCGTGCCCTCCATGGCGGGTTTCTCCCCGGAGCCGTGGCCTGGGCACTAGGAAGGCCGGGCCTCCCCGACTCCCGGGAGGAGGGGCTAGCCCACTTGCGCCCTGGCCCCCAAACCCTCTGGTGCCATCTGCCTGTCTCGGCACTTCTGACTCCACAGAGCCTTTCCTACATCTGGGCTGCCTGCCGTGGCAAAGTGCAGGCGTGGGGTGAGGCCATGGCTTTGTCTTTCCAGGAAAAAATGAGCCCCTGGCCGAAGCAGCAGGCCCAGGCAGAGCCTTGAGCTTGAAGCCCAGTAGGTCTGTGGCCCTCAGGGCCAGAGCAATGCTTTCAAGGCAGGGAAGCGGCCTGCAAGCTGAGTGGGAGTGGGGGAGGGGAGGGAGACAGCTGAAGCCGAGTCCAGAAGGGCGGCGATGGAAGAGCTGCAGCTGGGTCAGAGCCTGGAGGGAGGGCGGGGCCTTCACTGAGGACCCCCCGCCCCCCGAGGCCAGCCCTAGGCCCCGGCGGTCGCGCATGCGCCCTTGGCCTGTGTGGTGTGTGGGGGCTTGAACCCAAGCCCGCAGGGCTCCCGGAGCGGCCAGAGAAAGAAGGGCCCATGGAGAGGTAGGAGAGGTGGGCAGGGGGCGCCACCTTACTCTCCTCAGCTCCCTGAGGGAGAGAGAGAGAGACAGAGACAGAGAGAGAGATCCCTGACCTCTGAGTCTCTGCCTCCACCGCTGGCTGGTGCCAACTCACGCGCCATCCCACTTCCAGCCATCACCCCCACGCCTGCCCCGGGGCCAGGCCCCACCACAGAGAGGCCGGTTGGTTCCTGCTCACCTCTGTGCTGTCCCTTCCCGACCTGACCCCAGTCCAGGGGATAAGCTTCAGACAAGTCTTTCCATGTCCCTCTGCATGACAATAGACTTCCTCCCCTCTCCCATTACACAGGCCCACCCACCCGGGACATCCACCTTTGTCATTAGCTCAGGAGAGGATGCAAGATGAGAATCTCTGCTATTGTGTGGGGAGACTCAGTTTCCCGGGTTTCCCCCATGGACACATGTTCTTCAGCTGGGTCTGATTTTCTCCAGACAAGCTGTCTTGGGAAGGATTTGGCCAGCCCTAAGAACCTGAAGGGAAAGTGCGGAGGGGGGTTCTCTCTCTGCCCCCGACAGCCCCGAGCTGGGTCGGTCCCTCAGACCCGGCCAGGGGCAGCCCATCCCCCGGCGCCCTTCCCCGGGGCATCCAAGGGCAGGCTCGGCGCCAGCCCCACCCCGCTCGCCACTGCCCGACCATCGTCCTCCCTCGGGGGGCCTGGGCAGGACAGGGACCCGGCTGTGGGAGGCCTCCAGATCTCAGGCCTGGCACACCGTTTACCAGGCTGCTTCCTCCTCTGACGGGGGCCCAGCACACGCCCCAGGAGACTTGGCAGCCGCCCCCAGGGCTCTATCCTCTGGAACTCGTCCCCTTGGAAGGGGCCTGGCCCAGGTGCCAGGTTCGGCTGGTCGGCCAGCCTCCTTTGGAGAAAGCAGGCAAGCCGAGCCAGGCTTGCAGTGGCCCTGGCGTGACACCTGCCACCTCAGGCAGAGGGCCTCCCGCGTGCCCTCCATGGCGGGTTTCTCCCCGGAGCCGTGGCCTGGGCACTAGGAAGGCCGGGCCTCCCCGACTCCCGGGAGGAGGGGCTAGCCCACTTGCGCCCTGGCCCCCAAACCCTCTGGTGCCATCTGCCTGTCTCGGCACTTCTGACTCCACAGAGCCTTTCCTACATCTGGGCTGCCTGCCGTGGCAAAGTGCAGGCGTGGGGTGAGGCCATGGCTTTGTCTTTCCAGGAAAAAATGAGCCCCTGGCCGAAGCAGCAGGCCCAGGCAGAGCCTTGAGCTTGAAGCCCAGTAGGTCTGTGGCCCTCAGGGCCAGAGCAATGCTTTCAAGGCAGGGAAGCGGCCTGCAAGCTGAGTGGGAGTGGGGGAGGGGAGGGAGACAGCTGAAGCCGAGTCCAGAAGGGCGGCGATGGAAGAGCTGCAGCTGGGTCAGAGCCTGGAGGGAGGGCGGGGCCTTCACTGAGGACCCCCCCCGCCCCCCGAGGCCAGCCCTAGGCCCCGGCGGTCGCGCATGCGCCCTTGGCCTGTGTGGTGTGTGGGGGCTTGAACCCAAGCCCGCAGGGCTCCCGGAGCGGCCAGAGAAAGAAGGGCCCATGGAGAGGTAGGCGAGGTGGGCAGGGGGCGCCACCTTACTCTCCTCAGCTCCCTGAGGGAGAGAGAGAGAGACAGAGACAGAGAGAGAGATCCCTGACCTCTGAGTCTCTGCCTCCACCGCTGGCTGGTGCCAACTCACGCGCCATCCCACTTCCAGCCATCACCCCCACGCCTGCCCCGGGGCCAGCCCCACCACAGAGAGGCCGGTTGGTTCCTGCTCACCTCTGTGCCGTCCCTTCCCGACCTGACCCCAGTCCAGGGGATAAGCTTCAGACAAGTCTTTCCATGTCCCTCTGCATGACAATAGACTTCCTCCCCTCTCCCATTCCACAGGCCCACCCACCCGGGACATCCACCTTTGTCATTAGCTCAGGAGAGGATGCAAGATGAGAATCTCTGCTATTGTGTGGGGAGACTCAGTTTCCCGGGTTTCCCCCATGGACACATGTTCTTCAGCTGGGTCTGATTTTCTCCAGACAAGCTGTCTTGGGAAGGATTTGGCCAGCCCTAAGAACCTGAAGGGAAAGTGCGGAGGGGGGTTCTCTCTCTGCCCCCGACAGCCCCGAGCTGGGTCGGTCCCTCAGACCCGGCCAGGGGCAGCCCATCCCCCGGCGCCCTTCCCCGGGGCATCCAAGGGCAGGCTCGGCGCCAGCCCCACCCCGCTCGCCACTGCCCGACCATCGTCCTCCCTCGGGGGGCCTGGGCAGGACAGGGACCCGGCTGTGGGAGGCCTCCAGATCTCAGGCCTGGCACACCGTTTACCAGGCTGCTTCCTCCTCTGACGGGGGCCCAGCACACGCCCCAGGAGACTTGGCAGCCGCCCCCAGGGCTCTATCCTCTGGAACTCGTCCCCTTGGAAGGGGCCTGGCCCAGGTGCCAGGTTCGGCTGGTCGGCCAGCCTCCTTTGGAGAAAGCAGGCAAGCCGAGCCAGGCTTGCAGTGGCCCTGGCGTGACACCTGCCACCTCAGGCAGAGGGCCTCCCGCGTGCCCTCCATGGCGGGTTTCTCCCCGGAGCCGTGGCCTGGGCACTAGGAAGGCCGGGCCTCCCCGACTCCCGGGAGGAGGGGCTAGCCCACTTGCGCCCTGGCCCCCAAACCCTCTGGTGCCATCTGCCTGTCTCGGCACTTCTGACTCCACAGAGCCTTTCCTACATCTGGGCTGCCTGCCGTGGCAAAGTGCAGGCGTGGGGTGAGGCCATGGCTTTGTCTTTCCAGGAAAAAATGAGCCCCTGGCCGAAGCAGCAGGCCCAGGCAGAGCCTTGAGCTTGAAGCCCAGTAGGTCTGTGGCCCTCAGGGCCAGAGCAATGCTTTCAAGGCAGGGAAGCGGCCTGCAAGCTGAGTGGGAGTGGGGGAGGGGAGGGAGACAGCTGAAGCCGAGTCCAGAAGGGCGGCGATGGAAGAGCTGCAGCTGGGTCAGAGCCTGGAGGGAGGGCGGGGCCTTCACTGAGGACCCCCCCGCCCCCCGAGGCCAGCCCTAGGCCCCGGCGGTCGCGCATGCGCCCTTGGCCTGTGTGGTGTGTGGGGGCTTGAACCCAAGCCCGCAGGGCTCCCGGAGCGGCCAGAGAAAGAAGGGCCCATGGAGAGGTAGGCGAGGTGGGCAGGGGGCGCCACCTTACTCTCCTCAGCTCCCTGAGGGAGAGAGAGAGAGACAGAGACAGAGAGAGAGATCCCTGACCTCTGAGTCTCTGCCTCCACCGCTGGCTGGTGCCAACTCACGCGCCATCCCACTTCCAGCCATCACCCCCACGCCTGCCCCGGGGCCAGCCCCACCACAGAGAGGCCGGTTGGTTCCTGCTCACCTCTGTGCCGTCCCTTCCCGACCTGACCCCAGTGCAGGGGATAAGCTTCAGACAAGTCTTTCCATGTCCCTCTGCATGACAATAGACTTCCTCCCCTCTCCCATTCCACAGGCCCACCCACCCGGGACATCCACCTTTGTCATTAGCTCAGGAGAGGATGCAAGATGAGAATCTCTGCTATTGTGTGGGGAGACTCAGTTTCCCGGGTTTCCCCCATGGACACATGTTCTTCAGCTGGGTCTGATTTTCTCCAGACAAGCTGTCTTGCGAAGGATTTGGCCAGCCCTAAGAACCTGAAGGGAAAGGGCGGAGGGGGGTTCTCTCTCTGCCCCCGACAGCCCCGAGCTGGGTCGGTCCCTCAGACCTGGCCAGGGGCAGCCCATCCACCGGCGCCCTTCCCCGGGGCATCCAAGGGCAGGCTCGGCGCCAGCCCCACCCCGCTCGCCACTGCCCGACCATCGTCCTCCCTCGGGGGGCCTGGGCAGGACAGGGACCCGGCTGTGGGAGGCCTCCAGATCTCAGGCCTGGCACACCGTTTACCAGGCTGCTTCCTCCTCTGACGGGGGCCCAGCACACGCCCCAGGAGACTTGGCAGCCGCACCCAGGGCTCTATCCTCTGGAACTCGTCCCCTTGGAAGGGGCCTGGCCCAGGTGCCAGGTTCGGCTGGTCGGCCAGCCTCCTTTGGAGAAAGCAGGCAAGCCGAGCCAGGCTTGCAGTGGCCCTGGCGTGACACCTGCCACCTCAGGCAGAGGGCCTCCCGCGTGCCCTCCATGGCGGGTTTCTCCCCGGAGCCGTGGCCTGGGCACTAGGAAGGCCGGGCCTCCCCGACTCCCGGGAGGAGGGGCTAGCCCACTTGCGCCCTGGCCCCCAAACCCTCTGGTGCCATCTGCCTGTCTCGGCACTTCTGACTCCACAGAGCCTTTCCTACATCTGGGCTGCCTGCCGTGGCAAAGTGCAGGCGTGGGGTGAGGCCATGGCTTTGTCTTTCCAGGAAAAAATGAGCCCCTGGCCGAAGCAGCAGGCCCAGGCAGAGCCTTGAGCTTGAAGCCCAGTAGGTCTGTGGCCCTCAGGGCCAGAGCAATGCTTTCAAGGCAGGGAAGCGGCCTGCAAGCTGAGTGGGAGTGGGGGAGGGGAGGGAGACAGCTGAAGCCGAGTCCAGAAGGGCGGCGATGGAAGAGCTGCAGCTGGGTCAGAGCCTGGAGGGAGGGCGGGGCCTTCACTGAGGACCCCCCCGCCCCCCGAGGCCAGCCCTAGGCCCCGGCGGTCGCGCATGCGCCCTTGGCCTGTGTGGTGTGTGGGGGCTTGAACCCAAGCCCGCAGGGCTCCCGGAGCGGCCAGAGAAAGAAGGGCCCATGGAGAGGTAGGCGAGGTGGGCAGGGGGCGCCACCTTACTCTCCTCAGCTCCCTGAGGGAGAGAGAGAGAGACAGAGACAGAGAGAGAGATCCCTGACCTCTGAGTCTCTGCCTCCACCGCTGGCTGGTGCCAACTCACGCGCCATCCCACTTCCAGCCATCACCCCCACGCCTGCCCCGGGGCCAGCCCCACCACAGAGAGGCCGGTTGGTTCCTGCTCACCTCTGTGCTGTCCCTTCCCGACCTGACCCCAGTCCAGGGGATAAGCTTCAGACAAGTCTTTCCATGTCCCTCTGCATGACAATAGACTTCCTCCCCTCTCCCATTCCACAGGCCCACCCACCCGGGACATCCACCTTTGTCATTAGCTCAGGAGAGGATGCAAGATGAGAATCTCTGCTATTGTGTGGGGAGACTCAGTTTCCCGGGTTTCCCCCATGGACACATGTTCTTCAGCTGGGTCTGATTTTCTCCAGACAAGCTGTCTTGGGAAGGATTTGGCCAGCCCTAAGAACCTGAAGGGAAAGTGCGGAGGGGGGTTCTCTCTCTGCCCCCGACAGCCCCGAGCTGGGTCGGTCCCTCAGACCCGGCCAGGGGCAGCCCATCCCCCGGCGCCCTTCCCCGGGGCATCCAAGGGCAGGCTCGGCGCCAGCCCCACCCCGCTCGCCACTGCCCGACCATCGTCCTCCCTCGGGGGGCCTGGGCAGGACAGGGACCCGGCTGTGGGAGGCCTCCAGATCTCAGGCCTGGCACACCGTTTACCAGGCTGCTTCCTCCTCTGACGGGGGCCCAGCACACGCCCCAGGAGACTTGGCAGCCGCCCCCAGGGCTCTATCCTCTGGAACTCGTCCCCTTGGAAGGGGCCTGGCCCAGGTGCCAGGTTCGGCTGGTCGGCCAGCCTCCTTTGGAGAAAGCAGGCAAGCCGAGCCAGGCTTGCAGTGGCCCTGGCGTGACACCTGCCACCTCAGGCAGAGGGCCTCCCGCGTGCCCTCCATGGCGGGTTTCTCCCCGGAGCCGTGGCCTGGGCACTAGGAAGGCCGGGCCTCCCCGACTCCCGGGAGGAGGGGCTAGCCCACTTGCGCCCTGGCCCCCAAACCCTCTGGTGCCATCTGCCTGTCTCGGCACTTCTGACTCCACAGAGCCTTTCCTACATCTGGGCTGCCTGCCGTGGCAAAGTGCAGGCGTGGGGTGAGGCCATGGCTTTGTCTTTCCAGGAAAAAATGAGCCCCTGGCCGAAGCAGCAGGCCCAGGCAGAGCCTTGAGCTTGAAGCCCAGTAGGTCTGTGGCCCTCAGGGCCAGAGCAATGCTTTCAAGGCAGGGAAGCGGCCTGCAAGCTGAGTGGGAGTGGGGGAGGGGAGGGAGACAGCTGAAGCCGAGTCCAGAAGGGCGGCGATGGAAGAGCTGCAGCTGGGTCAGAGCCTGGAGGGAGGGCGGGGCCTTCACTGAGGACCCCCCCGCCCCCCGAGGCCAGCCCTAGGCCCCGGCGGTCGCGCATGCGCCCTTGGCCTGTGTGGTGTGTGGGGGCTTGAACCCAAGCCCGCAGGGCTCCCGGAGCGGCCAGAGAAAGAAGGGCCCATGGAGAGGTAGGCGAGGTGGGCAGGGGGCGCCACCTTACTCTCCTCAGCTCCCTGAGGGAGAGAGAGAGAGACAGAGACAGAGAGAGAGATCCCTGACCTCTGAGTCTCTGCCTCCACCGCTGGCTGGTGCCAACTCACGCGCCATCCCACTTCCAGCCATCACCCCCACGCCTGCCCCGGGGCCAGCCCCACCACAGAGAGGCCGGTTGGTTCCTGCTCACCTCTGTGCCGTCCCTTCCCGACCTGACCCCAGTCCAGGGGATAAGCTTCAGACAAGTCTTTCCATGTCCCTCTGCATGACAATAGACTTCCTCCCCTCTCCCATTCCACAGGCCCACCCACCCGGGACATCCACCTTTGTCATTAGCTCAGGAGAGGATGCAAGATGAGAATCTCTGCTATTGTGTGGGGAGACTCAGTTTCCCGGGTTTCCCCCATGGACACATGTTCTTCAGCTGGGTCTGATTTTCTCCAGACAAGCTGTCTTGGGAAGGATTTGGCCAGCCCTAAGAACCTGAAGGGAAAGTGCGGAGGGGGGTTCTCTCTCTGCCCCCGACAGCCCCGAGCTGGGTCGGTCCCTCAGACCCGGCCAGGGGCAGCCCATCCCCCGGCGCCCTTCCCCGGGGCATCCAAGGGCAGGCTCGGCGCCAGCCCCACCCCGCTCGCCACTGCCCGACCATCGTCCTCCCTCGGGGGGCCTGGGCAGGACAGGGACCCGGCTGTGGGAGGCCTCCAGATCTCAGGCCTGGCACACCGTTTACCAGGCTGCTTCCTCCTCTGACGGGGGCCCAGCACACGCCCCAGGAGACTTGGCAGCCGCCCCCAGGGCTCTATCCTCTGGAACTCGTCCCCTTGGAAGGGGCCTGGCCCAGGTGCCAGGTTCGGCTGGTCGGCCAGCCTCCTTTGGAGAAAGCAGGCAAGCCGAGCCAGGCTTGCAGTGGCCCTGGCGTGACACCTGCCACCTCAGGCAGAGGGCCTCCCGCGTGCCCTCCATGGCGGGTTTCTCCCCGGAGCCGTGGCCTGGGCACTAGGAAGGCCGGGCCTCCCCGACTCCCGGGAGGAGGGGCTAGCCCACTTGCGCCCTGGCCCCCAAACCCTCTGGTGCCATCTGCCTGTCTCGGCACTTCTGACTCCACAGAGCCTTTCCTACATCTGGGCTGCCTGCCGTGGCAAAGTGCAGGCGTGGGGTGAGGCCATGGCTTTGTCTTTCCAGGAAAAAATGAGCCCCTGGCCGAAGCAGCAGGCCCAGGCAGAGCCTTGAGCTTGAAGCCCAGTAGGTCTGTGGCCCTCAGGGCCAGAGCAATGCTTTCAAGGCAGGGAAGCGGCCTGCAAGCTGAGTGGGAGTGGGGGAGGGGAGGGAGACAGCTGAAGCCGAGTCCAGAAGGGCGGCGATGGAAGAGCTGCAGCTGGGTCAGAGCCTGGAGGGAGGGCGGGGCCTTCACTGAGGACCCCCCGCCCCCCGAGGCCAGCCCTAGGCCCCGGCGGTCGCGCATGCGCCCTTGGCCTGTGTGGTGTGTGGGGGCTTGAACCCAAGCCCGCAGGGCTCCCGGAGCGGCCAGAGAAAGAAGGGCCCATGGAGAGGTAGGCGAGGTGGGCAGGGGGCGCCACCTTACTCTCCTCAGCTCCCTGAGGGAGAGAGAGAGAGACAGAGACAGAGAGAGAGATCCCTGACCTCTGAGTCTCTGCCTCCACCGCTGGCTGGTGCCAACTCACGCGCCATCCCACTTCCAGCCATCACCCCCACGCCTGCCCCGGGGCCAGCCCCACCACAGAGAGGCCGGTTGGTTCCTGCTCACCTCTGTGCCGTCCCTTCCCGACCTGACCCCAGTGCAGGGGATAAGCTTCAGACAAGTCTTTCCATGTCCCTCTGCATGACAATAGACTTCCTCCCCTCTCCCATTCCACAGGCCCACCCACCCGGGACATCCACCTTTGTCATTAGCTCAGGAGAGGATGCAAGATGAGAATCTCTGCTATTGTGTGGGGAGACTCAGTTTCCCGGGTTTCCCCCATGGACACATGTTCTTCAGCGGGTCTGATTTTCTCCAGACAAGCTGTCTTGCGAAGGAATTTGGCCAGCCCTAAGAACCTGAAGGGAAAGGGCGGAGGGGGGTTCTCTCTCTGCCCCCGACAGCCCCGAGCTGGGTCGGTCCCTCAGACCTGGCCAGGGGCAGCCCATCCACCGGCGCCCTTCCCCGGGGCATCCAAGGGCAGGCTCGGCGCCAGCCCCACCCCGCTCGCCACTGCCCGACCATCGTGCTCCCTCGGGGGGCCTGGGCAGGACAGGGACCCGGCTGTGGGAGGCCTCCAGATCTCAGGCCTGGCACACCGTTTACCAGGCTGCTTCCTCCTCTGACGGGGGCCCAGCACACGCCCCAGGAGACTTGGCAGCCGCACCCAGGGCTCTATCCTCTGGAACTCGTCCCCTTGGAAGGGGCCTGGCCCAGGTGCCAGGTTCGGCTGGTCGGCCAGCCTCCTTTGGAGAAAGCAGGCAAGCCGAGCCAGGCTTGCAGTGGCCCTGGCGTGACACCTGCCACCTCAGGCAGAGGGCCTCCCGCGTGCCCTCCATGGCGGGTTTCTCCCCGGAGCCGTGGCCTGGGCACTAGGAAGGCCGGGCCTCCCCGACTCCCGGGAGGAGGGGCTAGCCCACTTGCGCCCTGGCCCCCAAACCCTCTGGTGCCATCTGCCTGTCTCGGCACTTCTGACTCCACAGAGCCTTTCCTACATCTGGGCTGCCTGCCGTGGCAAAGTGCAGGCGTGGGGTGAGGCCATGGCTTTGTCTTTCCAGGAAAAAATGAGCCCCTGGCCGAAGCAGCAGGCCCAGGCAGAGCCTTGAGCTTGAAGCCCAGTAGGTCTGTGGCCCTCAGGGCCAGAGCAATGCTTTCAAGGCAGGGAAGCGGCCTGCAAGCTGAGTGGGAGTGGGGGAGGGGAGGGAGACAGCTGAAGCCGAGTCCAGAAGGGCGGCGATGGAAGAGCTGCAGCTGGGTCAGAGCCTGGAGGGAGGGCGGGGCCCTTCACTGAGGACCCCCCCGCCCCCCGAGGCCAGCCCTAGGCCCCGGCGGTCGCGCATGCGCCCTTGGCCTGTGTGGTGTGTGGGGGCTTGAACCCAAGCCCGCAGGGCTCCCGGAGCGGCCAGAGAAAGAAGGGCCCATGGAGAGGTAGGCGAGGTGGGCAGGGGGCGCCACCTTACTCTCCTCAGCTCCCTGAGGGAGAGAGAGAGAGACAGAGACAGAGAGAGAGATCCCTGACCTCTGAGTCTCTGCCTCCACCGCTGGCTGGTGCCAACTCACGCGCCATCCCACTTCCAGCCATCACCCCCACGCCTGCCCCGGGCCAGCCCCACCACAGAGAGGCCGGTTGGTTCCTGCTCACCTCTGTGCCGTCCCTTCCCGACCTGACCCCAGTCCAGGGGATAAGCTTCAGACAAGTCTTTCCATGTCCCTCTGCATGACAATAGACTTCCTCCCCTCTCCCATTCCACAGGCCCACCTGGGACATCCACCTTTTTCATTAGCTCAGGAGAGGATGCAAGATGAGAATCTCTGCTATTGTGTGGGGAGACTCAGTTTCCCGGGTTTCCCCCATGGACACATGTTCTTCAGCTGGTCTGATTTCTCCAGACAAGCTGTCTTGGGAAGGATTTGGCCAGCCCTAAGAACCTGAAGGGAAAGGGCGGAGGGGGGTTCTCTCTCTGCCCCCGACAGCCCCGAGCTGGGTCGGTCCCTCAGACCCGGCCAGGGGCAGCCCATCCACCGGCGCCCTTCCCCGGGGCATCCAAGGGCAGGCTCGGCGCCAGCCCCACCCCGCTCGCCACTGCCCGACCATCGTCCTCCCTCGGGGGGCCTGGGCAGGACAGGGACCCGGGTGTGGGAGGCCTCCAGATCTCAGGCCTGGCACACACCGTTTACCAGGCTGCTTCCTCCTCTGACGGGGGCCCAGCACACGCCCCAGGAGACTTGGCAGCCGCCCCCAGGGCTCTATCCTCTGGAACTCGTCCCCTTGGAAGGGGCCTGGCCCAGGTGCCAGGTTCGGCTGGTCGGCCAGCCTCCTTTGGAGAAAGCAGGCAAGCCGAGCCAGGCTTGCAGTGGCCCTGGCGTGACACCTGCCACCTCAGGCAGAGGCCTCCCGCGTGCCCTCCATGGCGGGTTTCTCCCCGGAGCCGTGGCCTGGGCACTAGGAAGGCCGGGCCTCCCCGACTCCCGGGAGGAGGGGCTAGCCCACTTGCGCCCTGGCCCCCAAACCCTCTGGTGCCATCTGCCTGTCTCGGCACTTCTGACTCCACAGAGCCTTTCCTACATCTGGGCTGCCTGCCGTGGCAAAGTGCAGGGCGTGGGGTGAGGCCATGGCTTTGTCTTTCCAGGAAAAAATGAGCCCCTGGCCGAAGCAGCAGGCCCAGGCAGAGCCTTGAGCTTGAAGCCCAGTAGGTCTGTGGCCCTCAGGGCCAGAGCAATGCTTTCAAGGCAGGGAAGCGGCCTGCAAGCTGAGTGGGAGTGGGGGAGGGGAGGGAGACAGCTGAAGCCGAGTCCAGAAGGGCGGCGATGGAAGAGCTGCAGCTGGGTCAGAGCCTGGAGGGAGGGCGGGGCCTTCACTGAGGACCCCCCGCCCCCCGAGGCCAGCCCTAGGCCACGGCGGTCGCGCATGCGCCCTTGGCCTGTGTGGTGTGTGGGGGCTTGAACCCAAGCCCGCAGGGCTCCCGGAGCGGCCAGAGAAAGAAGGGCCCATGGAGAGGTAGGAGAGGTGGGCAGGGGGCGCCACCTTACTCTCCTCAGCTCCCTGAGGGAGAGAGAGAGAGACAGAGACAGAGAGAGAGATCCCTGACCTCTGAGTCTCTGCCTCCACCGCTGGCTGGTGCCAACTCACGCGCCATCCCACTTCCAGCCATCACCCCCACGCCTGCCCCGGGGCCAGCCCCACCACAGAGAGGCCGGTTGGTTCCTGCTCACCTCTGTGCTGTCCCTTCCCGACCTGACCCCAGTCCAGGGGATAAGCTTCAGACAAGTCTTTCCATGTCCCTCTGCATGACAATAGACTTCCTCCCCTCTCCCATTACACAGGCCCACCCACCCGGGACATCCACCTTTGTCATTAGCTCAGGAGAGGATGCAAGATGAGAATCTCTGCTATTGTGTGGGGAGACTCAGTTTCCCGGGTTTCCCCCATGGACACATGTTCTTCAGCTGGGTCTGATTTTCTCCAGACAAGCTGTCTTGGGAAGGATTTGGCCAGCCCTAAGAACCTGAAGGGAAAGTGCGGAGGGGGGTTCTCTCTCTGCCCCCGACAGCCCCGAGCTGGGTCGGTCCCTCAGACCCGGCCAGGGGCAGCCCATCCCCCGCGCCCTTCCCCGGGGCATCCAAGGGCAGGCTCGGCGCCAGCCCCACCCCGCTCGCCACTGCCCGACCATCGTCCTCCCTCGGGGGGCCTGGGCAGGACAGGGACCCGGGTGTGGGAGGCCTCCAGATCTCAGGCCTGGCACACCGTTTACCAGGCTGCTTCCTCCTCTGACGGGGGCCCAGCACACGCCCCAGGAGACTTGGCAGCCGCCCCCAGGGCTCTATCCTCTGGAACTCGTCCCCTTGGAAGGGGCCTGGCCCAGGTGCCAGGTTCGGCTGGTCGGCCAGCCTCCTTTGGAGAAAGCAGGCAAGCCGAGCCAGGCTTGCAGTGGCCCTGGCGTGACACCTGCCACCTCAGGCAGAGGGCCTCCCGCGTGCCCTCCATGGCGGGTTTCTCCCCGGAGCCGTGGCCAGGGCACTAGGAAGGCCGGGCCTCCCCGACTCCCGGGAGGAGGGGCTAGCCCACTTGCGCCCTGGCCCCCAAACCCTCTGGTGCCATCTGCCTGTCTCGGCACTTCTGACTCCACAGAGCCTTTCCTACATCTGGCTGCCTGCCGTGGCAAAGTGCAGGCGTGGGGTGAGGCCATGGCTTTGTCTTTCCAGGAAAAAATGAGCCCCTGGCCGAAGCAGCAGGCCAGGCAGAGCCTTGAGCTTGAAGCCCAGTAGGTCTGTGGCCCTCAGGGCCAGAGCAATGCTTTCAAGGCAGGGAAGCGGCCTGCAAGCTGAGTGGGAGTGGGGGAGGGGAGGGAGACAGCTGAAGCCGAGTCCAGAAGGGCGGCGATGGAAGAGCTGCAGCTGGGTCAGAGCCTGGAGGGAGGGCGGGGCCTTCACTGAGGACCCCCCCGCCCCCCCGAGGCCAGCCCTAGGCCCCGGCGGTCGCGCATGCGCCCTTGGCCTGTGTGGTGTGTGGGGGCTTGAACCCAAGCCCGCAGGACTCCCGGAGCGGCCAGAGAAAGAAGGGCCCATGGAGAGGTAGGCGAGGTGGGCAGGGGGCGCCACCTTACTCTCCTCAGCTCCCTGAGGGAGAGAGAGAGAGACAGAGACAGAGAGAGAGATCCCTGACCTCTGAGTCTCTGCCTCCACCGCTGGCTGGTGCCAACTCATGCGCCATCCCACTTCCAGCCATCACCCCCACGCCTGCCCCGGGGCCAGCCCCACCACAGAGAGGCCGGTTGGTTCCTGCTCACCTCTGTGCCGTCCCTTCCCGACCTGACCCCAGTCCAGGGGATAAGCTTCAGACAAGTCTTTCCATGTCCCTCTGCATGACAATAGACTTCCTCCCCTCTCCCATTCCACAGGCCCACCCACCCGGGACATCCACCTTTGTCATTAGCTCAGGAGAGGATGCAAGATGAGAATCTCTGCTATTGTGTGGGAGACTCAGTTTCCCGGGTTTCCCCATGGACACATGTTCTTCAGCTGGGTCTGATTTTCTCCAGACAAGCTGTCTTGGGAAGGATTTGGCCAGCCCTAAGAACCTGAAGGGAAAGGGCGGAGGGGGGTTCTCTCTCTGCCCCCGACAGCCCCGAGCTGGGTCGGTCCCTCAGACCCGGCCAGGGGCAGCCCATCCCCCGGCGCCCTTCCCCGGGGCATCCAAGGGCAGGCTCGGCGCCAGCCCCACCCCGCTCGCCACTGCCCGACCATCGTCCTCCCTCGGGGGGCCTGGGCAGGACAGGGACCCGGCTGTGGGAGGCCTCCAGATCTCAGGCCTGGCACACCGTTTACCAGGCTGCTTCCTCCTCTGACGGGGGCCCAGCACACGCCCCAGGAGACTTGGCAGCCGCCCCCAGGGCTCTATCCTCTGGAACTCGTCCCTTGGAAGGGGCCTGGCCCAGGTGCCAGGTTCGGCTGGTCGGCCAGCCTCCTTTGGAGAAAGCAGGCAAGCCGAGCCAGGCTTGCAGTGGCCCTGGCGTGACACCTGCCACCTCAGGCAGAGGGCCTCCCGCGTGCCCTCCATGGCGGGTTTCTCCCCGGAGCCGTGGCCTGGGCACTAGGAAGGCCGGGCCTCCCCGACTCCCGGGAGGAGGGGCTAGCCCACTTGCGCCCTGGCCCCCAAACCCTCTGGTGCCATCTGCCTGTCTCGGCACTTCTGACTCCACAGAGCCTTTCCTACATCTGGGCTGCCTGCCGTGGCAAAAGTGCAGGCGTGGGGTGAGGCCATGGCTTTGTCTTTCCAGGAAAAAATGAGCCCCTGGCCGAAGCAGCAGGCCCAGGCAGAGCCTTGAGCTTGAAGCCCAGTAGGTCTGTGGCCCTCAGGGGCCAGAGCAATGCTTTCAAGGCAGGGAAGCGGCCTGCAAGCTGAGTGGGAGTGGGGGAGGGGAGGGAGACAGCTGAAGCCGAGTCCAGAAGGGCGGCGATGGAAGAGCTGCAGCTGGGTCAGAGCCTGGAGGGAGGGCGGGGCCTTCACTGAGGACCCCCCCGCCCCCCGAGGCCAGCCCTAGGCCCCGGCGGTCGCGCATGCGCCCTTGGCCTGTGTGGTGTGTGGGGGCTTGAACCCAAGCCCGCAGGGCTCCCGGAGCGGCCAGAGAAAGAAGGGCCCATGGAGAGGTAGGCGAGGTGGGCAGGGGGCGCCACCTTACTCTCCTCAGCTCCCTGAGGGAGAGAGAGAGAGACAGAGACAGAGAGAGAGATCCCTGACCTCTGAGTCTCTGCCTCACCGCTGGCTGGTGCCAACTCACGCGCCATCCCACTTCCAGCCATCACCCCCACGCCTGCCCCGGGGCCAGCCCCACCACAGAGAGGCCGGTTGGTTCCTGCTCACCTCTGTGCCGTCCCTTCCCGACCTGACCCCAGTGCAGGGGATAAGCTTCAGACAAGTCTTTCCATGTCCCTCTGCATGACAATAGACTTCCTCCCCTCTCCCATTCCACAGGCCCACCCACCCGGGACATCCACCTTTGTCATTAGCTCAGGAGAGGATGCAAGATGAGAATCTCTGCTATTGTGTGGGGAGACTCAGTTTCCCGGGTTTCCCCCATGGACACATGTTCTTCAGCTGGGTCTGATTTTCTCCAGACAAGCTGTCTTGCGAAGGATTTGGCCAGCCCTAAGAACCTGAAGGGAAAGGGCGGAGGGGGGTTCTCTCTCTGCCCCCGACAGCCCCGAGCTGGGTCGGTCCCTCAGACCTGGCCAGGGGCAGCCCATCCACCGGCGCCCTTCCCCGGGGCATCCAAGGGCAGGCTCGGCGCCAGCCCCACCCCGCTCGCCACTGCCCGACCATCGTCCTCCCTCGGGGGGCCTGGGCAGGACAGGGACCCGGCTGTGGGAGGCCTCCAGATCTCAGGCCTGGCACACCGTTTACCAGGCTGCTTCCTCCTCTGACGGGGGCCCAGCACACGCCCCAGGAGACTTGGCAGCCGCCCCCAGGGCTCTATCCTCTGGAACTCGTCCCCTTGGAAGGGGCCTGGCCCAGGTGCCAGGTTCGGCTGGTCGGCCAGCCTCCTTTGGAGAAAGCAGGCAAGCCGAGCCAGGCTTGCAGTGGCCCTGGCGTGACACCTGCCACCTCAGGCAGAGGGCCTCCCGCGTGCCCTCCATGGCGGGTTTCTCCCCGGAGCCGTGGCCTGGGCACTAGGAAGGCCGGGCCTCCCCGACTCCCGGGAGGAGGGGCTAGCCCACTTGCGCCCTGGCCCCCAAACCCTCTGGTGCCATCTGCCTGTCTCGGCACTTCTGACTCCACAGAGCCTTTCCTACATCTGGGCTGCCTGCCGTGGCAAAGTGCAGGCGTGGGGTGAGGCCATGGCTTTGTCTTTCCAGGAAAAAATGAGCCCCTGGCCGAAGCAGCAGGCCCAGGCAGAGCCTTGAGCTTGAAGCCCAGTAGGTCTGTGGCCCTCAGGGCCAGAGGCAATGCTTTCAAGGCAGGGAAGCGGCCTGCAAGCTGAGTGGGAGTGGGGGAGGGGAGGGAGACAGCTGAAGCGGAGTCCAGAAGGGCGGCGATGGAAGAGCTGCAGCTGGGTCAGAGCCTGGAGGGAGGGCGGGGCCTTCACTGAGGACCCCCCCCGCCCCCGAGGCCAGCCCTAGGCCCCGGCGGTCGCGCATGCGCCCTTGGCCTGTGTGGTGTGTGGGGGCTTGAACCCAAGCCCGCAGGGCTCCCGGAGCGGCCAGAGAAAGAAGGGCCCATGGAGAGGTAGGCGAGGTGGGCAGGGGGCGCCACCTTACTCTCCTCAGCTCCCTGAGGGAGAGAGAGAGAGACAGAGACAGAGAGAGAGATCCCTGACCTCTGAGTCTCTGCCTCCACCGCTGGCTGGTGCCAACTCACGCGCCATCCCACTTCCAGCCTTCACCCCCACGCCCTGCCCCGGGGCCAGCCCCACCACAGAGAGGCCGGTTGGTTCCTGCTCACCTCTGTGCCGTCCCTTCCCGACCTGACCCCAGTCCAGGGGATAAGCTTCAGACAAGTCTTTCCATGTCCCTCTGCATGACAATAGACTTCCTCCCCTCTCCCATTCCACAGGCCCACCTGGGACATCCACCTTTTTCATTAGCTCAGGAGAGGATGCAAGATGAGAATCTCTGCTATTGTGTGGGGAGACTCAGTTCCCGGGTTTCCCCCATGGACACATGTTCTTCAGCTGGGTCTGATTTTCTCCAGACAAGCTGTCTTGGGAAGGATTTGGCCAGCCCTAAGAACCTGAAGGGAAAGGGCGGAGGGGGGTTCTCTCTCTGCCCCGACAGCCCCGAGCTGGGTCGGTCCCTCAGACCCGGCCAGGGGCAGCCCATCCACCGGCGCCCTTCCCCGGGGCATCCAAGGGCAGGCTCGGCGCCAGCCCCACCCCGCTCGCCACTGCCCGACCATCGTCCTCCCTCGGGGGGCCTGGGCAGGACAGGGACCCGGGTGTGGGAGGCCTCCAGATCTCAGGCCTGGCACACCCCGTTTACCATACCAGGCTGCTTCCTCCTCTGACGGGGGCCCAGCACACGCCCCAGGAGACTTGGCAGCCGCCCCCAGGGCTCTATCCTCTGGAACTCGTCCCCTTGGAAGGGGCCTGGCCCAGGTGCCAGGTTCGGCTGGTCGGCCAGCCTCCTTTGGAGAAAGCAGGCAAGCCGAGCCAGGCTTGCAGTGGCCCTGGCGTGACACCTGCCACCTCAGGCAGAGGGCCTCCCGCGTGCCCTCCATGGCGGGTTTCTCCCCGGAGCCGTGGCCTGGGCACTAGGAAGGCCGGGCCTCCCCGACTCCCGGGAGGAGGGGCTAGCCCACTTGCGCCCTGGCCCCCAAACCCTCTGGTGCCATCTGCCTGTCTCGGCACTTCTGACTCCACAGAGCCTTTCCTACATCTGGGCTGCCTGCCGTGGCAAAGTGCAGGCGTGGGGTGAGGCCATGGCTTTGTCTTTCCAGGAAAAAATGAGCCCCTGGCCGAAGCAGCAGGCCCAGGCAGAGCCTTGAGCTTGAAGCCCAGTAGGTCTGTGGCCCTCAGGGCCAGAGCAATGCTTTCAAGGCAGGGAAGCGGCCTGCAAGCTGAGTGGGAGTGGGGGAGGGGAGGGAGACAGCTGAAGCCGAGTCCAGAAGGGCGGCGATGGAAGAGCTGCAGCTGGGTCAGAGCCTGGAGGGAGGGCGGGGCCTTCACTGAGGACCCCCCCGCCCCCCGAGGCCAGCCCTAGGCCCCGGCGGTCGCGCATGCGCCCTTGGCCTGTGTGGTGTGTGGGGGCTTGAACCCAAGCCCGCAGGGCTCCCGGAGCGGCCAGAGAAAGAAGGGCCCATGGAGAGGTAGGCGAGGTGGGCAGGGGGCGCCACCTTACTCTCCTCAGCTCCCTGAGGGAGAGAGAGAGAGACAGAGACAGAGAGAGAGATCCCTGACCTCTGAGTCTCTGCCTCCACCGCTGGCTGGTGCCAACTCACGCGCCATCCCACTTCCAGCCATCACCCCCACGCCTGCCCCGGGGCCAGCCCCACCACAGAGAGGCCGGTTGGTTCCTGCTCACCTCTGTGCCGTCCCTTCCCGACCTGACCCCAGTCCAGGGGATAAGCTTCAGACAAGTCTTTCCATGTCCCTCTGCATGACAATAGACTTCCTCCCCTCTCCCATTCCACAGGCCCACCTGGGACATCCACATTTTTCATTAGCTCAGGAGAGGATGCAAGATGAGAATCTCTGCTATTGTGTGGGGAGACTCAGTTTCCCGGGTTTCCCCCATGGACACATGTTCTTCAGCTGGGTCTGATTTTCTCCAGACAAGCTGTCTTGGGAAGGATTTGGCCAGCCCTAAGAACCTGAAGGGAAAGGGCGGAGGGGGGTTCTCTCTCTGCCCCCGACAGCCCCGAGCTGGGTCGGTCCCTCAGACCCGGCCAGGGGCAGCCCATCCACCGGCGCCCTTCCCCGGGGCATCCAAGGGCAGGCTCGGCGCCAGCCCCACCCCGCTCGCCACTGCCCGACCATCGTCCTCCCTCGGGGGGCCTGGGCAGGACAGGGACCCGGGTGTGGGAGGCCTCCAGATCTCAGGCCTGGCACACCGTTTACCAGGCTGCTTCCTCCTCTGACGGGGGCCCAGCACACGCCCCAGGAGACTTGGCAGCCGCCCCCAGGGCTCTATCCTCTGGAACTCGTCCCCTTGGAAGGGGCCTGGCCCAGGTGCCAGGTTCGGCTGGTCGGCCAGCCTCCTTTGGAGAAAGCAGGCAAGCCGAGCCAGGCTTGCAGTGGCCCTGGCGTGACACCTGCCACCTCAGGCAGAGGGCCTCCCGCGTGCCCTCCATGGCGGGTTTCTCCCCGGAGCCGTGGCCTGGGCACTAGGAAGGCCGGGCCTCCCCGACTCCCGGGAGGAGGGGCTAGCCCACTTGCGCCCTGGCCCCCAAACCCTCTGGTGCCATCTGCCTGTCTCGGCACTTCTGACTCCACAGAGCCTTTCCTACATCTGGGCTGCCTGCCGTGGCAAAGTGCAGGCGTGGGGTGAGGCCATGGCTTTGTCTTTCCAGGAAAAAATGAGCCCCTGGCCGAAGCAGCAGGCCCAGGCAGAGCCTTGAGCTTGAAGCCCAGTAGGTCTGTGGCCCTCAGGGCCAGAGCAATGCTTTCAAGGCAGGGAAGCGGCCTGCAAGCTGAGTGGGAGTGGGGGAGGGGAGGGAGACAGCTGAAGCCGAGTCCAGAAGGGCGGCGATGGAAGAGCTGCAGCTGGGTCAGAGCCTGGAGGGAGGGCGGGGCCTTCACTGAGGACCCCCCGCCCCCCGAGGCCAGCCCTAGGCCCCGGCGGTCGCGCATGCGCCCTTGGCCTGTGTGGTGTGTGGGGGCTTGAACCCAAGCCCGCAGGGCTCCCGGAGCGGCCAGAGAAAGAAGGGCCCATGGAGAGGTAGGAGAGGTGGGCAGGGGGCGCCACCTTACTCTCCTCAGCTCCCTGAGGGAGAGAGAGAGAGACAGAGACAGAGAGAGAGATCCCTGACCTCTGAGTCTCTGCCTCCACCGCTGGCTGGTGCCAACTCACGCGCCATCCCACTTCCAGCCATCACCCCCACGCCTGCCCCGGGGCCAGCCCCACCACAGAGAGGCCGGTTGGTTCCTGCTCACCTCTGTGCTGTCCCTTCCCGACCTGACCCCAGTCCAGGGGATAAGCTTCAGACAAGTCTTTCCATGTCCCTCTGCATGACAATAGACTTCCTCCCCTCTCCCATTCCACAGGCCCACCCACCCGGGACATCCACCTTTGTCATTAGCTCAGGAGAGGATGCAAGATGAGAATCTCTGCTATTGTGTGGGGAGACTCAGTTTCCCGGGTTTCCCCCATGGACACATGTTCTTCAGCTGGGTCTGATTTTCTCCAGACAAGCTGTCTTGGGAAGGATTTGGCCAGCCCTAAGAACCTGAAGGGAAAGTGCGGAGGGGGGTTCTCTCTCTGCCCCCGACAGCCCCGAGCTGGGTCGGTCCCTCAGACCCGGCCAGGGGCAGCCCATCCCCCGGCGCCCTTCCCCGGGGCATCCAAGGGCAGGCTCGGCGCCAGCCCCACCCCGCTCGCCACTGCCCGACCATCGTCCTCCCTCGGGGGGCCTGGGCAGGACAGGGACCCGGCTGTGGGAGGCCTCCAGATCTCAGGCCTGGCACACCCGTTTACCAGGCTGCTTCCTCCTCTGACGGGGGCCCAGCACACGCCCCAGGAGACTTGGCAGCCGCCCCCAGGGCTCTATCCTCTGGAACTCGTCCCCTTGGAAGGGGCCTGGCCCAGGTGCCAGGTTCGGCTGGTCGGCCAGCCTCCTTTGGAGAAAGCAGGCAAGCCGAGCCAGGCTTGCAGTGGCCCTGGCGTGACACCTGCCACCTCAGGCAGAGGGCCTCCCGCGTGCCCTCCATGGCGGGTTTCTCCCCGGAGCCGTGGCCTGGGCACTAGGAAGGCCGGGCCTCCCCGACTCCCGGGAGGAGGGGCTAGCCCACTTGCGCCCTGGCCCCCAAACCCTCTGGTGCCATCTGCCTGTCTCGGCACTTCTGACTCCACAGAGCCTTTCCTACATCTGGGCTGCCTGCCGTGGCAAAGTGCAGGCGTGGGGTGAGGCCATGGCTTTGTCTTTCCAGGAAAAAATGAGCCCCTGGCCGAAGCAGCAGGCCCAGGCAGAGCCTTGAGCTTGAAGCCCAGTAGGTCTGTGGCCCTCAGGGCCAGAGCAATGCTTTCAAGGCAGGGAAGCGGCCTGCAAGCTGAGTGGGAGTGGGGGAGGGGAGGGAGACAGCTGAAGCCGAGTCCAGAAGGGCGGCGATGGAAGAGCTGCAGCTGGGTCAGAGCCTGGAGGGAGGGCGGGGCCTTCACTGAGGACCCCCCCGCCCCCCGAGGCCAGCCCTAGGCCCCGGCGGTCGCGCATGCGCCCTTGGCCTGTGTGGTGTGTGGGGGCTTGAACCCAAGCCCGCAGGGCTCCCGGAGCGGCCAGAGAAAGAAGGGCCCATGGAGAGGTAGGCGAGGTGGGCAGGGGGCGCCACCTTACTCTCCTCAGCTCCCTGAGGGAGAGAGAGAGAGACAGAGACAGAGAGAGAGATCCCTGACCTCTGGGTCTCTGCCTCCACCGCTGGCTGGTGCCAACTCACGCGCCATCCCACTTCCAGCCATCACCCCCACGCCTGCCCCGGGGCCAGCCCCACCACAGAGAGGCCGGTTGGTTCCTGCTCACCTCTGTGCCGTCCCTTCCCGACCTGACCCCAGTGCAGGGGATAAGCTTCAGACAAGTTTTTCCATGTCCCTCTGCATGACAATAGACTTCCTCCCCTCTCCCATTCCACAGGCCCACCCGGGACATCCACCTTTGTCATTAGCTCAGGAGCTGATGCAAGATGAGAATCTCTGCTATTGTGTGGGGAGACTCAGTTTCCCGGGTTTCCCCCATGGACACATGTTCTTCAGCTGGGTCTGATTTTCTCCAGACAAGCTGTCTTGGGAAGGATTTGGCCAGCCCTAAGAACCTGAAGGGAAAGGGCGGAGGGGGGTTCTCTCTCTGCCCCCGACAGCCCCGAGCTGGGTCGGTCCCTCAGACCTGGCCAGGGGCAGCCCATCCCCCGGCGCCCTTCCCCGGGGCATCCAAGGGCAGGCTCGGCGCCAGCCCCACCCCGCTCGCCACTGCCCGACCATCGTCCTCCCTCGGGGGGCCTGGGCAGGACAGGGACCCGGGTGTGGGAGGCCTCCAGATCGTAGGCCTGGCACACCGTTTACCAGGCTGCTTCCTCCTCTGACGGGGGCCCAGCACACGCCCCAGGAGACTTGGCAGCCGCCCCCAGGGCTCTATCCTCTGGAACTCGTCCCCTTGGAAGGGGCCTGGCCCAGGTGCCAGGTTCGGCTGGTCGGCCAGCCTCCTTTGGAGAAAGCAGGCAAGCCGAGCCAGGCTTGCAGTGGCCCTGGCGTGACACCTGCCACCTCAGGCAGAGGGCCTCCCGCGTGCCCTCCATGGCGGGTTTCTCCCCGGAGCCGTGGCCTGGGCACTAGGAAGGCCGGGCCTCCCCGACTCCCGGGAGGAGGGGCTAGCCCACTTGCGCCCTGGCCCCCAAACCCTCTGGTGCCATCTGCCTGTCTCGGCACTTCTGACTCCACAGAGCCTTTCCTACATCTGGGCTGCCTGCCGTGGCAAAGTGCAGGCGTGGGGTGAGGCCATGGCTTTGTCTTTCCAGGAAAAAATGAGCCCCTGGCCGAAGCAGCAGGCCCAGGCAGAGCCTTGAGCTTGAAGCCCAGTAGGTCTGTGGCCCTCAGGGCCAGAGCAATGCTTTCAAGGCAGGGAAGCGGCCTGCAAGCTGAGTGGGAGTGGGGGAGGGGAGGGAGACAGCTGAAGCCGAGTCCAGAAGGGCGGCGATGGAAGAGCTGCAGCTGGGTCAGAGCCTGGAGGGAGGGCGGGGCCTTCACTGAGGACCCCCCCGCCCCCCGAGGCCAGCCCTAGGCCCCGGCGGTCGCGCATGCGCCCTTGGCCTGTGTGGTGTGTGGGGGCTTGAACCCAAGCCCGCAGGGCTCCCGGAGCGGCCAGAGAAAGAAGGGCCCATGGAGAGGTAGGCGAGGTGGGCAGGGGGCGCCACCTTACTCTCCTCAGCTCCCTGAGGGAGAGAGAGAGAGACAGAGACAGAGAGAGAGATCCCTGACCTCTGGGTCTCTGCCTCCACCGCTGGCTGGTGCCAACTCACGCGCCATCCCACTTCCAGCCATCACCCCCACGCCTGCCCCGGGGCCAGCCCCACCACAGAGAGGCCGGTTGGTTCCTGCTCACCTCTGTGCCGTCCCTTCCCGACCTGACCCCAGTGCAGGGGATAAGCTTCAGACAAGTTTTTCCATGTCCCTCTGCATGACAATAGACTTCCTCCCCTCTCCCATTCCACAGGCCCACCCGGGACATCCACCTTTGTCATTAGCTCAGGAGCTGATGCAAGATGAGAATCTCTGCTATTGTGTGGGGAGACTCAGTTTCCCGGGTTTCCCCCATGGACACATGTTCTTCAGCTGGGTCTGATTTTCTCCAGACAAGCTGTCTTGGGAAGGATTTGGCCAGCCCTAAGAACCTGAAGGGAAAGGGCGGAGGGGGGTTCTCTCTCTGCCCCCGACAGCCCCGAGCTGGGTCGGTCCCTCAGACCTGGCCAGGGGCAGCCCATCCCCCGGCGCCCTTCCCCGGGGCATCCAAGGGCAGGCTCGGCGCCAGCCCCACCCCGCTCGCCACTGCCCGACCATCGTCCTCCCTCGGGGGGCCTGGGCAGGACAGGGACCCGGGTGTGGGAGGCCTCCAGATCGTAGGCCTGGCACACCGTTTACCAGGCTGCTTCCTCCTCTGACGGGGGCCCAGCACACGCCCCAGGAGACTTGGCAGCCGCCCCCAGGGCTCTATCCTCTGGAACTCGTCCCCTTGGAAGGGGCCTGGCCCAGGTGCCAGGTTCGGCTGGTCGGCCAGCCTCCTTTGGAGAAAGCAGGCAAGCCGAGCCAGGCTTGCAGTGGCCCTGGCGTGACACCTGCCACCTCAGGCAGAGGGCCTCCCGCGTGCCCTCCATGGCGGGTTTCTCCCCGGAGCCGTGGCCTGGGCACTAGGAAGGCCGGGCCTCCCCGACTCCCGGGAGGAGGGGCTAGCCCACTTGCGCCCTGGCCCCCAAACCCTCTGGTGCCATCTGCCTGTCTCGGCACTTCTGACTCCACAGAGCCTTTCCTACATCTGGGCTGCCTGCCGTGGCAAAGTGCAGGCGTGGGGTGAGGCCATGGCTTTGTCTTTCCAGGAAAAAATGAGCCCCTGGCCGAAGCAGCAGGCCCAGGCAGAGCCTTGAGCTTGAAGCCCAGTAGGTCTGTGGCCCTCAGGGCCAGAGCAATGCTTTCAAGGCAGGGAAGCGGCCTGCAAGCTGAGTGGGAGTGGGGGAGGGGAGGGAGACAGCTGAAGCCGAGTCCAGAAGGGCGGCGATGGAAGAGCTGCAGCTGGGTCAGAGCCTGGAGGGAGGGCGGGGCCTTCACTGAGGACCCCCCCGCCCCCCGAGGCCAGCCCTAGGCCCCGGCGGTCGCGCATGCGCCCTTGGCCTGTGTGGTGTGTGGGGGCTTGAACCCAAGCCCGCAGGGCTCCCGGAGCGGCCAGAGAAAGAAGGGCCCATGGAGAGGTAGGCGAGGTGGGCAGGGGGCGCCACCTTACTCTCCTCAGCTCCCTGAGGGAGAGAGAGAGAGACAGAGACAGAGAGAGAGATCCCTGACCTCTGAGTCTCTGCCTCCACCGCTGGCTGGTGCCAACTCACGCGCCATCCCACTTCCAGCCATCACCCCCACGCCTGCCCCGGGGCCAGCCCCACCACAGAGAGGCCGGTTGGTTCCTGCTCACCTCTGTGCCGTCCCTTCCCGACCTGACCCCAGTCCAGGGGATAAGCTTCAGACAAGTCTTTCCATGTCCCTCTGCATGACAATAGACTTCCTCCCCTCTCCCATTCCACAGGCCCACCCACCCGGGACATCCACCTTTGTCATTAGCTCAGGAGAGGATGCAAGATGAGAATCTCTGCTATTGTGTGGGGAGACTCAGTTTCCCGGGTTTCCCCCATGGACACATGTTCTTCAGCTGGGTCTGATTTTCTCCAGACAAGCTGTCTTGGGAAGGATTTGGCCAGCCCTAAGAACCTGAAGGGAAAGGGCGGAGGGGGGTTCTCTCTCTGCCCCCGACAGCCCCGAGCTGGGTCGGTCCCTCAGACCTGGCCAGGGGCAGCCCATCCCCCGGCGCCCTTCCCCGGGGCATCCAAGGGCAGGCTCGGCGCCAGCCCCACCCCGCTCGCCACTGCCCGACCATCGTCCTCCCTCGGGGGGCCTGGGCAGGACAGGGACCCGGCTGTGGGAGGCCTCCAGATCTCAGGCCTGGCACACCGTTTACCAGGCTGCTTCCTCCTCTGACGGGGGCCCAGCACACGCCCCAGGAGACTTGGCAGCCGCCCCCAGGGCTCTATCCTCTGGAACTCGTCCCCTTGGAAGGGGCCTGGCCCAGGTGCCAGGTTCGGCTGGTCGGCCAGCCTCCTTTGGAGAAAGCAGGCAAGCCGAGCCAGGCTTGCAGTGGCCCTGGCGTGACACCTGCCACCTCAGGCAGAGGGCCTCCCGCGTGCCCTCCATGGCGGGTTTCTCCCCGGAGCCGTGGCCTGGGCACTAGGAAGGCCGGGCCTCCCCGACTCCCGGGAGGAGGGGCTAGCCCACTTGCGCCCTGGCCCCCAAACCCTCTGGTGCCATCTGCCTGTCTCGGCACTTCTGACTCCACAGAGCCTTTCCTACATCTGGGCTGCCTGCCGTGGCAAAGTGCAGGCGTGGGGTGAGGCCATGGCTTTGTCTTTCCAGGAAAAAATGAGCCCCTGGCCGAAGCAGCAGGCCCAGGCAGAGCCTTGAGCTTGAAGCCCAGTAGGTCTGTGGCCCTCAGGGCCAGAGCAATGCTTTCAAGGCAGGGAAGCGGCCTGCAAGCTGAGTGGGAGTGGGGGAGGGGAGGGAGACAGCTGAAGCCGAGTCCAGAAGGGCGGCGATGGAAGAGCTGCAGCTGGGTCAGAGCCTGGAGGGAGGGCGGGGCCTTCACTGAGGACCCCCCCCGCCCCCCGAGGCCAGCCCTAGGCCCCGGCGGTCGCGCATGCGCCCTTGGCCTGTGTGGTGTGTGGGGGCTTGAACCCAAGCCCGCAGGGCTCCCGGAGCGGCCAGAGAAAGAAGGGCCCATGGAGAGGTAGGCGAGGTGGGCAGGGGGCGCCACCTTACTCTCCTCAGCTCCCTGAGGGAGAGAGAGAGAGACAGAGACAGAGAGAGAGATCCCTGACCTCTGAGTCTCTGCCTCCACCGCTGGCTGGTGCCAACTCACGCGCCATCCCACTTCCAGCCATCACCCCCACGCCTGCCCCGGGGCCAGCCCCACCACAGAGAGGCCGGTTGGTTCCTGCTCACCTCTGTGCCGTCCCTTCCCGACCTGACCCCAGTCCAGGGGATAAGCTTCAGACAAGTCTTTCCATGTCCCTCTGCATGACAATAGACTTCCTCCCCTCTCCCATTCCACAGGCCCACCCACCCGGGACATCCACCTTTGTCATTAGCTCAGGAGAGGATGCAAGATGAGAATCTCTGCTATTGTGTGGGGAGACTCAGTTTCCCGGGTTTCCCCCATGGACACATGTTCTTCAGCTGGGTCTGATTTTCTCCAGACAAGCTGTCTTGGGAAGGATTTGGCCAGCCCTAAGAACCTGAAGGGAAAGGGCGGAGGGGGGTTCTCTCTCTGCCCCCGACAGCCCCGAGCTGGGTCGGTCCCTCAGACCCGGCCAGGGGCAGCCCATCCCCCGGCGCCCTTCCCCGGGGCATCCAAGGGCAGGCTCGGCGCCAGCCCCACCCCGCTCGCCACTGCCCGACCATCGTCCTCCCTCGGGGGGCCTGGGCAGGACAGGGACCCGGCTGTGGGAGGCCTCCAGATCTCAGGCCTGGCACACCGTTTACCAGGCTGCTTCCTCCTCTGACGGGGGCCCAGCACACGCCCCAGGAGACTTGGCAGCCGCCCCCAGGGCTCTATCCTCTGGAACTCGTCCCCTTGGAAGGGGCCTGGCCCAGGTGCCAGGTTCGGCTGGTCGGCCAGCCTCCTTTGGAGAAAGCAGGCAAGCCGAGCCAGGCTTGCAGTGGCCCTGGCGTGACACCTGCCACCTCAGGCAGAGGGCCTCCCGCGTGCCCTCCATGGCGGGTTTCTCCCCGGAGCCGTGGCCTGGGCACTAGGAAGGCCGGGCCTCCCCGACTCCCGGGAGGAGGGGCTAGCCCACTTGCGCCCTGGCCCCCAAACCCTCTGGTGCCATCTGCCTGTCTCGGCACTTCTGACTCCACAGAGCCTTTCCTACATCTGGGCTGCCTGCCGTGGCAAAGTGCAGGCGTGGGGTGAGGCCATGGCTTTGTCTTTCCAGGAAAAAATGAGCCCCTGGCCGAAGCAGCAGGCCCAGGCAGAGCCTTGAGCTTGAAGCCCAGTAGGTCTGTGGCCCTCAGGGCCAGAGCAATGCTTTCAAGGCAGGGAAGCGGCCTGCAAGCTGAGTGGGAGTGGGGGAGGGGAGGGAGACAGCTGAAGCCGAGTCCAGAAGGGCGGCGATGGAAGAGCTGCAGCTGGGTCAGAGCCTGGAGGGAGGGCGGGGCCTTCACTGAGGACCCCCCCGCCCCCCGAGGCAAGCCCTAGGCCCCGGCGGTCGCGCATGCGCCCTTGGCCTGTGTGGTGTGTGGGGGCTTGAACCCAAGCCCGCAGGGCTCCCGGAGCGGCCAGAGAAAGAAGGGCCCATGGAGAGGTAGGCGAGGTGGGCAGGGGGCGCCACCTTACTCTCCTCAGCTCCCTGAGGGAGAGAGAGAGAGACAGAGACAGAGAGAGAGATCCCTGACCTCTGAGTCTCTGCCTCCACCGCTGGCTGGTGCCAACTCACGCGCCATCCCACTTCCAGCCATCACCCCCACGCCTGCCCCGGGGCCAGCCCCACCACAGAGAGGCCGGTTGGTTCCTGCTCACCTCTGTGCCGTCCCTTCCCGACCTGACCCCAGTGCAGGGGATAAGCTTCAGACAAGTCTTTCCATGTCCCTCTGCATGACAATAGACTTCCTCCCCTCTCCCATTCCACAGGCCCACCCACCCGGGACATCCACCTTTGTCATTAGCTCAGGAGAGGATGCAAGATGAGAATCTCTGCTATTGTGTGGGGAGACTCAGTTTCCCGGGTTTCCCCCATGGACACATGTTCTTCAGCTGGGTCTGATTTTCTCCAGACAAGCTGTCTTGCGAAGGATTTGGCCAGCCCTAAGAACCTGAAGGGAAAGGGCGGAGGGGGGTTCTCTCTCTGCCCCCGACAGCCCCGAGCTGGGTCGGTCCCTCAGACCTGGCCAGGGGCAGCCCATCCACCGGCGCCCTTCCCCGGGGCATCCAAGGGCAGGCTCGGCGCAAGCCCCACCCCGCTCGCCACTGCCCGACCATCGTCCTCCCTCGGGGGGCCTGGGCAGGACAGGGACCCGGCTGTGGGAGGCCTCCAGATCTCAGGCCTGGCACACCGTTTACCAGGCTGCTTCCTCCTCTGACGGGGGCCCAGCACACGCCCCAGGAGACTTGGCAGCCGCACCCAGGGCTCTATCCTCTGGAACTCGTCCCCTTGGAAGGGGCCTGGCCCAGGTGCCAGGTTCGGCTGGTCGGCCAGCCTCCTTTGGAGAAAGCAGGCAAGCCGAGCCAGGCTTGCAGTGGCCCTGGCGTGACACCTGCCACCTCAGGCAGAGGGCCTCCCGCGTGCCCTCCATGGCGGGTTTCTCCCCGGAGCCGTGGCCTGGGCACTAGGAAGGCCGGGCCTCCCCGACTCCCGGGAGGAGGGGCTAGCCCACTTGCGCCCTGGCCCCCAAACCCTCTGGTGCCATCTGCCTGTCTCGGCACTTCTGACTCCACAGAGCCTTTCCTACATCTGGGCTGCCTGCCGTGGCAAAGTGCAGGCGTGGGGTGAGGCCATGGCTTTGTCTTTCCAGGAAAAAATGAGCCCCTGGCCGAAGCAGCAGGCCCAGGCAGAGCCTTGAGCTTGAAGCCCAGTAGGTCTGTGGCCCTCAGGGCCAGAGCAATGCTTTCAAGGCAGGGAAGCGGCCTGCAAGCTGAGTGGGAGTGGGGGAGGGGAGGGAGACAGCTGAAGCCGAGTCCAGAAGGGCGGCGATGGAAGAGCTGCAGCTGGGTCAGAGCCTGGAGGGAGGGCGGGGCCTTCACTGAGGACCCCCCCGCCCCCCGAGGCCAGCCCTAGGCCCCGGCGGTCGCGCATGCGCCCTTGGCCTGTGTGGTGTGTGGGGGCTTGAACCCAAGCCCGCAGGGCTCCCGGAGCGGCCAGAGAAAGAAGGGCCCATGGAGAGGTAGGCGAGGTGGGCAGGGGGCGCCACCTTACTCTCCTCAGCTCCCTGAGGGAGAGAGAGAGAGACAGAGACAGAGAGAGAGATCCCTGACCTCTGAGTCTCTGCCTCCACCGCTGGCTGGTGCCAACTCACGCGCCATCCCACTTCCAGCCATCACCCCCACGCCTGCCCCGGGGCCAGCCCCACCACAGAGAGGCCGGTTGGTTCCTGCTCACCTCTGTGCCGTCCCTTCCCGACCTGACCCCAGTCCAGGGGATAAGCTTCAGACAAGTCTTTCCATGTCCCTCTGCATGACAATAGACTTCCTCCCCTCTCCCATTCCACAGGCCCACCTGGGACATCCACCTTTTTCATTAGCTCAGGAGAGGATGCAAGATGAGAATCTCTGCTATTGTGTGGGGAGACTCAGTTTCCCGGGTTTCCCCCATGGACACATGTTCTTCAGCTGGGTCTGATTTTCTCCAGACAAGCTGTCTTGGGAAGGATTTGGCCAGCCCTAAGAACCTGAAGGGAAAGGGCGGAGGGGGGTTCTCTCTCTGCCCCCGACAGCCCCGAGCTGGGTCGGTCCCTCAGACCCGGCCAGGGGCAGCCCATCCCCCGGCGCCCTTCCCCGGGGCATCCAAGGGCAGGCTCGGCGCCAGCCCCACCCCGCTCGCCACTGCCCGACCATCGTCCTCCCTCGGGGGGCCTGGGCAGGACAGGGACCCGGGTGTGGGAGGCCTCCAGATCTCAGGCCTGGCACACCGTTTACCAGGCTGCTTCCTCCTCTGACGGGGGCCCAGCACACGCCCCAGGAGACTTGGCAGCCGCCCCCAGGGCTCTATCCTCTGGAACTCGTCCCCTTGGAAGGGGCCTGGCCCAGGTGCCAGGTTCGGCTGGTCGGCCAGCCTCCTTTGGAGAAAGCAGGCAAGCCGAGCCAGGCTTGCAGTGGCCCTGGCGTGACACCTGCCACCTCAGGCAGAGGGCCTCCCGCGTGCCCTCCATGGCGGGTTTCTCCCCGGAGCCGTGGCCTGGGCACTAGGAAGGCCGGGCCTCCCCGACTCCCGGGAGGAGGGGCTAGCCCACTTGCGCCCTGGCCCCCAAACCCTCTGGTGCCATCTGCCTGTCTCGGCACTTCTGACTCCACAGAGCCTTTCCTACATCTGGGCTGCCTGCCGTGGCAAAGTGCAGGCGTGGGGTGAGGCCATGGCTTTGTCTTTCCAGGAAAAAATGAGCCCCTGGCCGAAGCAGCAGGCCCAGGCAGAGCCTTGAGCTTGAAGCCCAGTAGGTCTGTGGCCCTCAGGGCCAGAGCAATGCTTTCAAGGCAGGGAAGCGGCCTGCAAGCTGAGTGGGAGTGGGGGAGGGGAGGGAGACAGCTGAAGCCGAGTCCAGAAGGGCGGCGATGGAAGAGCTGCAGCTGGGTCAGAGCCTGGAGGGAGGGCGGGGCCTTCACTGAGGACCCCCCGCCCCCCGAGGCCAGCCCTAGGCCCCGGCGGTCGCGCATGCGCCCTTGGCCTGTGTGGTGTGTGGGGGCTTGAACCCAAGCCCGCAGGGCTCCCGGAGCGGCCAGAGAAAGAAGGGCCCATGGAGAGGTAGGAGAGGTGGGCAGGGGGCGCCACCTTACTCTCCTCAGCTCCCTGAGGGAGAGAGAGAGAGACAGAGACAGAGAGAGAGATCCCTGACCTCTGAGTCTCTGCCTCCACCGCTGGCTGGTGCCAACTCACGCGCCATCCCACTTCCAGCCATCACCCCCACGCCTGCCCCGGGGCCAGCCCCACCACAGAGAGGCCGGTTGGTTCCTGCTCACCTCTGTGCCGTCCCTTCCCGACCTGACCCCAGTCCAGGGGATAAGCTTCAGACAAGTCTTTCCATGTCCCTCTGCATGACAATAGACTTCCTCCCCTCTCCCATTACACAGGCCCACCCACCCGGGACATCCACCTTTGTCATTAGCTCAGGAGAGGATGCAAGATGAGAATCTCTGCTATTGTGTGGGGAGACTCAGTTTCCCGGGTTTCCCCCATGGACACATGTTCTTCAGCTGGGTCTGATTTTCTCCAGACAAGCTGTCTTGGGAAGGATTTGGCCAGCCCTAAGAACCTGAAGGGAAAGGGCGGAGGGGGGTTCTCTCTCTGCCCCCGACAGCCCCGAGCTGGGTCGGTCCCTCAGACCCGGCCAGGGGCAGCCCATCCCCCGGCGCCCTTCCCCGGGGCATCCAAGGGCAGGCTCGGCGCCAGCCCCACCCCGCTCGCCACTGCCCGACCATCGTCCTCCCTCGGGGGGCCTGGGCAGGACAGGGACCCGGGTGTGGGAGGCCTCCAGATCTCAGGCCTGGCACACCGTTTACCAGGCTGCTTCCTCCTCTGACGGGGGCCCAGCACACGCCCCAGGAGACTTGGCAGCCGCCCCCAGGGCTCTATCCTCTGGAACTCGTCCCCTTGGAAGGGGCCTGGCCCAGGTGCCAGGTTCGGCTGGTCGGCCAGCCTCCTTTGGAGAAAGCAGGCAAGCCGAGCCAGGCTTGCAGTGGCCCTGGCGTGACACCTGCCACCTCAGGCAGAGGGCCTCCCGCGTGCCCTCCATGGCGGGTTTCTCCCCGGAGCCGTGGCCTGGGCACTAGGAAGGCCGGGCCTCCCCGACTCCCGGGAGGAGGGGCTAGCCCACTTGCGCCCTGGCCCCCAAACCCTCTGGTGCCATCTGCCTGTCTCGGCACTTCTGACTCCACAGAGCCTTTCCTACATCTGGGCTGCCTGCCGTGGCAAAGTGCAGGCGTGGGGTGAGGCCATGGCTTTGTCTTTCCAGGAAAAAATGAGCCCCTGGCCGAAGCAGCAGGCCCAGGCAGAGCCTTGAGCTTGAAGCCCAGTAGGTCTGTGGCCCTCAGGGCCAGAGCAATGCTTTCAAGGCAGGGAAGCGGCCTGCAAGCTGAGTGGGAGTGGGGGAGGGGAGGGAGACAGCTGAAGCCGAGTCCAGAAGGGCGGCGATGGAAGAGCTGCAGCTGGGTCAGAGCCTGGAGGGAGGGCGGGGCCTTCACTGAGGACCCCCCGCCCCCCGAGGCCAGCCCTAGGCCCCGGCGGTCGCGCATGCGCCCTTGGCCTGTGTGGTGTGTGGGGGCTTGAACCCAAGCCCGCAGGGCTCCCGGAGCGGCCAGAGAAAGAAGGGCCCATGGAGAGGTAGGAGAGGTGGGCAGGGGGCGCCACCTTACTCTCCTCAGCTCCCTGAGGGAGAGAGAGAGAGACAGAGACAGAGAGAGAGATCCCTGACCTCTGAGTCTCTGCCTCCACCGCTGGCTGGTGCCAACTCACGCGCCATCCCACTTCCAGCCATCACCCCCACGCCTGCCCCGGGGCCAGCCCCACCACAGAGAGGCCGGTTGGTTCCTGCTCACCTCTGTGCTGTCCCTTCCCGACCTGACCCCAGTCCAGGGGATAAGCTTCAGACAAGTCTTTCCATGTCCCTCTGCATGACAATAGACTTCCTCCCCTCTCCCATTACACAGGCCCACCCACCCGGGACATCCACCTTTGTCATTAGCTCAGGAGAGGATGCAAGATGAGAATCTCTGCTATTGTGTGGGGAGACTCAGTTTCCCGGGTTTCCCCCATGGACACATGTTCTTCAGCTGGGTCTGATTTTCTCCAGACAAGCTGTCTTGGGAAGGATTTGGCCAGCCCTAAGAACCTGAAGGGAAAGGGCGGAGGGGGGTTCTCTCTCTGCCCCCGACAGCCCCGAGCTGGGTCGGTCCCTCAGACCCGGCCAGGGGCAGCCCATCCCCCGGCGCCCTTCCCCGGGGCATCCAAGGGCAGGCTCGGCGCCAGCCCCACCCCGCTCGCCACTGCCCGACCATCGTCCTCCCTCGGGGGGCCTGGGCAGGACAGGGACCCGGGTGTGGGAGGCCTCCAGATCTCAGGCCTGGCACACCGTTTACCAGGCTGCTTCCTCCTCTGACGGGGGCCCAGCACACGCCCCAGGAGACTTGGCAGCCGCCCCCAGGGCTCTATCCTCTGGAACTCGTCCCCTTGGAAGGGGCCTGGCCCAGGTGCCAGGTTCGGCTGGTCGGCCAGCCTCCTTTGGAGAAAGCAGGCAAGCCGAGCCAGGCTTGCAGTGGCCCTGGCGTGACACCTGCCACCTCAGGCAGAGGGCCTCCCGCGTGCCCTCCATGGCGGGTTTCTCCCCGGAGCCGTGGCCTGGGCACTAGGAAGGCCGGGCCTCCCCGACTCCCGGGAGGAGGGGCTAGCCCACTTGCGCCCTGGCCCCCAAACCCTCTGGTGCCATCTGCCTGTCTCGGCACTTCTGACTCCACAGAGCCTTTCCTACATCTGGGCTGCCTGCCGTGGCAAAGTGCAGGCGTGGGGTGAGGCCATGGCTTTGTCTTTCCAGGAAAAAATGAGCCCCTGGCCGAAGCAGCAGGCCCAGGCAGAGCCTTGAGCTTGAAGCCCAGTAGGTCTGTGGCCCTCAGGGCCAGAGCAATGCTTTCAAGGCAGGGAAGCGGCCTGCAAGCTGAGTGGGAGTGGGGGAGGGGAGGGAGACAGCTGAAGCCGAGTCCAGAAGGGCGGCGATGGAAGAGCTGCAGCTGGGTCAGAGCCTGGAGGGAGGGCGGGGCCTTCACTGAGGACCCCCCCGCCCCCCGAGGCCAGCCCTAGGCCCCGGCGGTCGCGCATGCGCCCTTGGCCTGTGTGGTGTGTGGGGGCTTGAACCCAAGCCCGCAGGACTCCCGGAGCGGCCAGAGAAAGAAGGGCCCATGGAGAGGTAGGCGAGGTGGGCAGGGGGCGCCACCTTACTCTCCTCAGCTCCCTGAGGGAGAGAGAGAGAGACAGAGACAGAGAGAGAGAGAGAGATCCCTGACCTCTGAGTCTCTGCCTCCACCGCTGGCTGGTGCCAACTCATGCGCCATCCCACTTCCAGCCATCACCCCCACGCCTGCCCCGGGGCCAGCCCCACCACAGAGAGGCCGGTTGGTTCCTGCTCACCTCTGTGCCGTCCCTTCCCGACCTGACCCCAGTCCAGGGGATAAGCTTCAGACAAGTCTTTCCATGTCCCTCTGCATGACAATAGACTTCCTCCCCTCTCCCATTCCACAGGCCCACCCACCCGGGACATCCACCTTTGTCATTAGCTCAGGAGAGGATGCAAGATGAGAATCTCTGCTATTGTGTGGGGAGACTCAGTTTCCCGGGTTTCCCCCATGGACACATGTTCTTCAGCTGGGTCTGATTTTCTCCAGACAAGCTGTCTTGGGAAGGATTTGGCCAGCCCTAAGAACCTGAAGGGAAAGGGCGGAGGGGGGTTCTCTCTCTGCCCCCGACAGCCCCGAGCTGGGTCGGTCCCTCAGACCCGGCCAGGGGCAGCCCATCCCCCGGCGCCCTTCCCCGGGGCATCCAAGGGCAGGCTCGGCGCCAGCCCCACCCCGCTCGCCACTGCCCGACCATCGTCCTCCCTCGGGGGGCCTGGGCAGGACAGGGACCCGGCTGTGGGAGGCCTCCAGATCTCAGGCCTGGCACACCGTTTACCAGGCTGCTTCCTCCTCTGACGGGGGCCCAGCACACGCCCCAGGAGACTTGGCAGCCGCCCCCAGGGCTCTATCCTCTGGAACTCGTCCCCTTGGAAGGGGCCTGGCCCAGGTGCCAGGTTCGGCTGGTCGGCCAGCCTCCTTTGGAGAAAGCAGGCAAGCCGAGCCAGGCTTGCAGTGGCCCTGGCGTGACACCTGCCACCTCAGGCAGAGGGCCTCCCGCGTGCCCTCCATGGCGGGTTTCTCCCCGGAGCCGTGGCCTGGGCACTAGGAAGGCCGGGCCTCCCCGACTCCCGGGAGGAGGGGCTAGCCCACTTGCGCCCTGGCCCCCAAACCCTCTGGTGCCATCTGCCTGTCTCGGCACTTCTGACTCCACAGAGCCTTTCCTACATCTGGGCTGCCTGCCGTGGCAAAGTGCAGGCGTGGGGTGAGGCCATGGCTTTGTCTTTCCAGGAAAAAATGAGCCCCTGGCCGAAGCAGCAGGCCCAGGCAGAGCCTTGAGCTTGAAGCCCAGTAGGTCTGTGGCCCTCAGGGCCAGAGCAATGCTTTCAAGGCAGGGAAGCGGCCTGCAAGCTGAGTGGGAGTGGGGGAGGGGAGGGAGACAGCTGAAGCCGAGTCCAGAAGGGCGGCGATGGAAGAGCTGCAGCTGGGTCAGAGCCTGGAGGGAGGGCGGGGCCTTCACTGAGGACCCCCCCGCCCCCCGAGGCCAGCCCTAGGCCCCGGCGGTCGCGCATGCGCCCTTGGCCTGTGTGGTGTGTGGGGGCTTGAACCCAAGCCCGCAGGGCTCCCGGAGCGGCCAGAGAAAGAAGGGCCCATGGAGAGGTAGGCGAGGTGGGCAGGGGGCGCCACCTTACTCTCCTCAGCTCCCTGAGGGAGAGAGAGAGAGACAGAGACAGAGAGAGAGATCCCTGACCTCTGAGTCTCTGCCTCCACCGCTGGCTGGTGCCAACTCACGCGCCATCCCACTTCCAGCCATCACCCCCACGCCTGCCCCGGGGCCAGCCCCACCACAGAGAGGCCGGTTGGTTCCTGCTCACCTCTGTGCCGTCCCTTCCCGACCTGACCCCAGTGCAGGGGATAAGCTTCAGACAAGTCTTTCCATGTCCCTCTGCATGACAATAGACTTCCTCCCCTCTCCCATTCCACAGGCCCACCCACCCGGGACATCCACCTTTGTCATTAGCTCAGGAGAGGATGCAAGATGAGAATCTCTGCTATTGTGTGGGGAGACTCAGTTTCCCGGGTTTCCCCCATGGACACATGTTCTTCAGCTGGGTCTGATTTTCTCCAGACAAGCTGTCTTGCGAAGGATTTGGCCAGCCCTAAGAACCTGAAGGGAAAGGGCGGAGGGGGGTTCTCTCTCTGCCCCCGACAGCCCCGAGCTGGGTCGGTCCCTCAGACCTGGCCAGGGGCAGCCCATCCACCGGCGCCCTTCCCCGGGGCATCCAAGGGCAGGCTCGGCGCCAGCCCCACCCCGCTCGCCACTGCCCGACCATCGTCCTCCCTCGGGGGGCCTGGGCAGGACAGGGACCCGGCTGTGGGAGGCCTCCAGATCTCAGGCCTGGCACACCGTTTACCAGGCTGCTTCCTCCTCTGACGGGGGGCCCAGCACACGCCCCAGGAGACTTGGCAGCCGCACCCAGGGCTCTATCCTCTGGAACTCGTCCCCTTGGAAGGGGCCTGGCCCAGGTGCCAGGTTCGGCTGGTCGGCCAGCCTCCTTTGGAGAAAGCAGGCAAGCCGAGCCAGGCTTGCAGTGGCCCTGGCGTGACACCTGCCACCTCAGGCAGAGGGCCTCCCGCGTGCCCTCCATGGCGGGTTTCTCCCCGGAGCCGTGGCCTGGGCACTAGGAAGGCCGGGCCTCCCCGACTCCCGGGAGGAGGGGCTAGCCCACTTGCGCCCTGGCCCCCAAACCCTCTGGTGCCATCTGCCTGTCTCGGCACTTCTGACTCCACAGAGCCTTTCCTACATCTGGGCTGCCTGCCGTGGCAAAGTGCAGGCGTGGGGTGAGGCCATGGCTTTGTCTTTCCAGGAAAAAATGAGCCCCTGGCCGAAGCAGCAGGCCCAGGCAGAGCCTTGAGCTTGAAGCCCAGTAGGTCTGTGGCCCTCAGGGCCAGAGCAATGCTTTCAAGGCAGGGAAGCGGCCTGCAAGCTGAGTGGGAGTGGGGGAGGGGAGGGAGACAGCTGAAGCCGAGTCCAGAAGGGCGGCGATGGAAGAGCTGCAGCTGGGTCAGAGCCTGGAGGGAGGGCGGGGCCTTCACTGAGGACCCCCCCGCCCCCCGAGGCCAGCCCTAGGCCCCGGCGGTCGCGCATGCGCCCTTGGCCTGTGTGGTGTGTGGGGGCTTGAACCCAAGCCCGCAGGGCTCCCGGAGCGGCCAGAGAAAGAAGGGCCCATGGAGAGGTAGGCGAGGTGGGCAGGGGGCGCCACCTTACTCTCCTCAGCTCCCTGAGGGAGAGAGAGAGAGACAGAGACAGAGAGAGAGATCCCTGACCTCTGAGTCTCTGCCTCCACCGCTGGCTGGTGCCAACTCACGCGCCATCCCACTTCCAGCCATCACCCCCACGCCTGCCCCGGGGCCAGCCCCACCACAGAGAGGCCGGTTGGTTCCTGCTCACCTCTGTGCCGTCCCTTCCCGACCTGACCCCAGTCCAGGGGATAAGCTTCAGACAAGTCTTTCCATGTCCCTCTGCATGACAATAGACTTCCTCCCCTCTCCCATTCCACAGGCCCACCTGGGACATCCACCTTTTTCATTAGCTCAGGAGAGGATGCAAGATGAGAATCTCTGCTATTGTGTGGGGAGACTCAGTTTCCCGGGTTTCCCCCATGGACACATGTTCTTCAGCTGGGTCTGATTTTCTCCAGACAAGCTGTCTTGGGAAGGATTTGGCCAGCCCTAAGAACCTGAAGGGAAAGGGCGGAGGGGGGTTCTCTCTCTGCCCCCGACAGCCCCGAGCTGGGTCGGTCCCTCAGACCCGGCCAGGGGCAGCCCATCCACCGGCGCCCTTCCCCGGGGCATCCAAGGGCAGGCTCGGCGCCAGCCCCACCCCGCTCGCCACTGCCCGACCATCGTCCTCCCTCGGGGGGCCTGGGCAGGACAGGGACCCGGGTGTGGGAGGCCTCCAGATCTCAGGCCTGGCACACCGTTTACCAGGCTGCTTCCTCCTCTGGCGGGGGCCCAGCACACGCCCCAGGAGACTTGGCAGCCGCCCCCAGGGCTCTATCCTCTGGAACTCGTCCCCTTGGAAGGGGCCTGGCCCAGGTGCCAGGTTCGGCTGGTCGGCCAGCCTCCTTTGGAGAAAGCAGGCAAGCCGAGCCAGGCTTGCAGTGGCCCTGGCGTGACACCTGCCACCTCAGGCAGAGGGCCTCCCGCGTGCCCTCCATGGCGGGTTTCTCCCCGGAGCCGTGGCCTGGGCACTAGGAAGGCCGGGCCTCCCCGACTCCCGGGAGGAGGGGCTAGCCCACTTGCGCCCTGGCCCCCAAACCCTCTGGTGCCATCTGCCTGTCTCGGCACTTCTGACTCCACAGAGCCTTTCCTACATCTGGGCTGCCTGCCGTGGCAAAGTGCAGGCGTGGGGTGAGGCCATGGCTTTGTCTTTCCAGGAAAAAATGAGCCCCTGGCCGAAGCAGCAGGCCCAGGCAGAGCCTTGAGCTTGAAGCCCAGTAGGTCTGTGGCCCTCAGGGCCAGAGCAATGCTTTCAAGGCAGGGAAGCGGCCTGCAAGCTGAGTGGGAGTGGGGGAGGGGAGGGAGACAGCTGAAGCCGAGTCCAGAAGGGCGGCGATGGAAGAGCTGCAGCTGGGTCAGAGCCTGGAGGGAGGGCGGGGCCTTCACTGAGGACCCCCCCGCCCCCCGAGGCCAGCCCTAGGCCCCGGCGGTCGCGCATGCGCCCTTGGCCTGTGTGGTGTGTGGGGGCTTGAACCCAAGCCCGCAGGGCTCCCGGAGCGGCCAGAGAAAGAAGGGCCCATGGAGAGGTAGGCGAGGTGGGCAGGGGGCGCCACCTTACTCTCCTCAGCTCCCTGAGGGAGAGAGAGAGAGACAGAGACAGAGAGAGAGATCCCTGACCTCTGAGTCTCTGCCTCCACCGCTGGCTGGTGCCAACTCACGCGCCATCCCACTTCCAGCCATCACCCCCACGCCTGCCCCGGGGCCAGCCCCACCACAGAGAGGCCGGTTGGTTCCTGCTCACCTCTGTGCCGTCCCTTCCCGACCTGACCCCAGTCCAGGGGATAAGCTTCAGACAAGTCTTTCCATGTCCCTCTGCATGACAATAGACTTCCTCCCCTCTCCCATTCCACAGGCCCACCTGGGACATCCACCTTTTTCATTAGCTCAGGAGAGGATGCAAGATGAGAATCTCTGCTATTGTGTGGGGAGACTCAGTTTCCCGGGTTTCCCCCATGGACACATGTTCTTCAGCTGGGTCTGATTTTCTCCAGACAAGCTGTCTTGGGAAGGATTTGGCCAGCCCTAAGAACCTGAAGGGAAAGGGCGGAGGGGGGTTCTCTCTCTGCCCCCGACAGCCCCGAGCTGGGTCGGTCCCTCAGACCCGGCCAGGGGCAGCCCATCCACCGGCGCCCTTCCCCGGGGCATCCAAGGGCAGGCTCGGCGCCAGCCCCACCCCGCTCGCCACTGCCCGACCATCGTCCTCCCTCGGGGGGCCTGGGCAGGACAGGGACCCGGCTGTGGGAGGCCTCCAGATCTCAGGCCTGGCACACCGTTTACCAGGCTGCTTCCTCCTCTGACGGGGGCCCAGCACACGCCCCAGGAGACTTGGCAGCCGCCCCCAGGGCTCTATCCTCTGGAACTCGTCCCCTTGGAAGGGGCCTGGCCCAGGTGCCAGGTTCGGCTGGTCGGCCAGCCTCCTTTGGAGAAAGCAGGCAAGCCGAGCCAGGCTTGCAGTGGCCCTGGCGTGACACCTGCCACCTCAGGCAGAGGGCCTCCCGCGTGCCCTCCATGGCGGGTTTCTCCCCGGAGCCGTGGCCTGGGCACTAGGAAGGCCGGGCCTCCCCGACTCCCGGGAGGAGGGGCTAGCCCACTTGCGCCCTGGCCCCCAAACCCTCTGGTGCCATCTGCCTGTCTCGGCACTTCTGACTCCACAGAGCCTTTCCTACATCTGGGCTGCCTGCCGTGGCAAAGTGCAGGCGTGGGGTGAGGCCATGGCTTTGTCTTTCCAGGAAAAAATGAGCCCCTGGCCGAAGCAGCAGGCCCAGGCAGAGCCTTGAGCTTGAAGCCCAGTAGGTCTGTGGCCCTCAGGGCCAGAGCAATGCTTTCAAGGCAGGGAAGCGGCCTGCAAGCTGAGTGGGAGTGGGGGAGGGGAGGGAGACAGCTGAAGCCGAGTCCAGAAGGGCGGCGATGGAAGAGCTGCAGCTGGGTCAGAGCCTGGAGGGAGGGCGGGGCCTTCACTGAGGACCCCCCGCCCCCCGAGGCCAGCCCTAGGCCCCGGCGGTCGCGCATGCGCCCTTGGCCTGTGTGGTGTGTGGGGGCTTGAACCCAAGCCCGCAGGGCTCCCGGAGCGGCCAGAGAAAGAAGGGCCCATGGAGAGGTAGGAGAGGTGGGCAGGGGGCGCCACCTTACTCTCCTCAGCTCCCTGAGGGAGAGAGAGAGAGACAGAGACAGAGAGAGAGATCCCTGACCTCTGAGTCTCTGCCTCCACCGCTGGCTGGTGCCAACTCACGCGCCATCCCACTTCCAGCCATCACCCCCACGCCTGCCCCGGGGCCAGCCCCACCACAGAGAGGCCGGTTGGTTCCTGCTCACCTCTGTGCTGTCCCTTCCCGACCTGACCCCAGTCCAGGGGATAAGCTTCAGACAAGTCTTTCCATGTCCCTCTGCATGACAATAGACTTCCTCCCCTCTCCCATTACACAGGCCCACCCACCCGGGACATCCACCTTTGTCATTAGCTCAGGAGAGGATGCAAGATGAGAATCTCTGCTATTGTGTGGGGAGACTCAGTTTCCCGGGTTTCCCCCATGGACACATGTTCTTCAGCTGGGTCTGATTTTCTCCAGACAAGCTGTCTTGGGAAGGATTTGGCCAGCCCTAAGAACCTGAAGGGAAAGGGCGGAGGGGGGTTCTCTCTCTGCCCCCGACAGCCCCGAGCTGGGTCGGTCCCTCAGACCCGGCCAGGGGCAGCCCATCCCCCGGCGCCCTTCCCCGGGGCATCCAAGGGCAGGCTCGGCGCCAGCCCCACCCCGCTCGCCACTGCCCGACCATCGTCCTCCCTCGGGGGGCCTGGGCAGGACAGGGACCCGGCTGTGGGAGGCCTCCAGATCTCAGGCCTGGCACACCGTTTACCAGGCTGCTTCCTCCTCTGACGGGGGCCCAGCACACGCCCCAGGAGACTTGGCAGCCGCCCCCAGGGCTCTATCCTCTGGAACTCGTCCCCTTGGAAGGGGCCTGGCCCAGGTGCCAGGTTCGGCTGGTCGGCCAGCCTCCTTTGGAGAAAGCAGGCAAGCCGAGCCAGGCTTGCAGTGGCCCTGGCGTGACACCTGCCACCTCAGGCAGAGGGCCTCCCGCGTGCCCTCCATGGCGGGTTTCTCCCCGGAGCCGTGGCCTGGGCACTAGGAAGGCCGGGCCTCCCCGACTCCCGGGAGGAGGGGCTAGCCCACTTGCGCCCTGGCCCCCAAACCCTCTGGTGCCATCTGCCTGTCTCGGCACTTCTGACTCCACAGAGCCTTTCCTACATCTGGGCTGCCTGCCGTGGCAAAGTGCAGGCGTGGGGTGAGGCCATGGCTTTGTCTTTCCAGGAAAAAATGAGCCCCTGGCCGAAGCAGCAGGCCCAGGCAGAGCCTTGAGCTTGAAGCCCAGTAGGTCTGTGGCCCTCAGGGCCAGAGCAATGCTTTCAAGGCAGGGAAGCGGCCTGCAAGCTGAGTGGGAGTGGGGGAGGGGAGGGAGACAGCTGAAGCCGAGTCCAGAAGGGCGGCGATGGAAGAGCTGCAGCTGGGTCAGAGCCTGGAGGGAGGGCGGGGCCTTCACTGAGGACCCCCCCGCCCCCCGAGGCCAGCCCTAGGCCCCGGCGGTCGCGCATGCGCCCTTGGCCTGTGTGGTGTGTGGGGGCTTGAACCCAAGCCCGCAGGGCTCCCGGAGCGGCCAGAGAAAGAAGGGCCCATGGAGAGGTAGGCGAGGTGGGCAGGGGGCGCCACCTTACTCTCCTCAGCTCCCTGAGGGAGAGAGAGAGAGACAGAGACAGAGAGAGAGATCCCTGACCTCTGAGTCTCTGCCTCCACCGCTGGCTGGTGCCAACTCATGCGCCATCCCACTTCCAGCCATCACCCCCACGCCTGCCCCGGGGCCAGCCCCACCACAGAGAGGCCGGTTGGTTCCTGCTCACCTCTGTGCCGTCCCTTCCCGACCTGACCCCAGTCCAGGGGATAAGCTTCAGACAAGTCTTTCCATGTCCCTCTGCATGACAATAGACTTCCTCCCCTCTCCCATTCCACAGGCCCACCCACCCGGGACATCCACCTTTGTCATTAGCTCAGGAGAGGATGCAAGATGAGAATCTCTGCTATTGTGTGGGGAGACTCAGTTTCCCGGGTTTCCCCCATGGACACATGTTCTTCAGCTGGGTCTGATTTTCTCCAGACAAGCTGTCTTGGGAAGGATTTGGCCAGCCCTAAGAACCTGAAGGGAAAGGGCGGAGGGGGGTTCTCTCTCTGCCCCCGACAGCCCCGAGCTGGGTCGGTCCCTCAGACCCGGCCAGGGGCAGCCCATCCCCCGGCGCCCTTCCCCGGGGCATCCAAGGGCAGGCTCGGCGCCAGCCCCACCCCGCTCGCCACTGCCCGACCATCGTCCTCCCTCGGGGGGCCTGGGCAGGACAGGGACCCGGCTGTGGGAGGCCTCCAGATCTCAGGCCTGGCACACCGTTTACCAGGCTGCTTCCTCCTCTGACGGGGGCCCAGCACACGCCCCAGGAGACTTGGCAGCCGCCCCCAGGGCTCTATCCTCTGGAACTCGTCCCCTTGGAAGGGGCCTGGCCCAGGTGCCAGGTTCGGCTGGTCGGCCAGCCTCCTTTGGAGAAAGCAGGCAAGCCGAGCCAGGCTTGCAGTGGCCCTGGCGTGACACCTGCCACCTCAGGCAGAGGGCCTCCCGCGTGCCCTCCATGGCGGGTTTCTCCCCGGAGCCGTGGCCTGGGCACTAGGAAGGCCGGGCCTCCCCGACTCCCGGGAGGAGGGGCTAGCCCACTTGCGCCCTGGCCCCCAAACCCTCTGGTGCCATCTGCCTGTCTCGGCACTTCTGACTCCACAGAGCCTTTCCTACATCTGGGCTGCCTGCCGTGGCAAAGTGCAGGCGTGGGGTGAGGCCATGGCTTTGTCTTTCCAGGAAAAAATGAGCCCCTGGCCGAAGCAGCAGGCCCAGGCAGAGCCTTGAGCTTGAAGCCCAGTAGGTCTGTGGCCCTCAGGGCCAGAGCAATGCTTTCAAGGCAGGGAAGCGGCCTGCAAGCTGAGTGGGAGTGGGGGAGGGGAGGGAGACAGCTGAAGCCGAGTCCAGAAGGGCGGCGATGGAAGAGCTGCAGCTGGGTCAGAGCCTGGAGGGAGGGCGGGGCCTTCACTGAGGACCCCCCGCCCCCCGAGGCCAGCCCTAGGCCCCGGCGGTCGCGCATGCGCCCTTGGCCTGTGTGGTGTGTGGGGGCTTGAACCCAAGCCCGCAGGGCTCCCGGAGCGGCCAGAGAAAGAAGGGACCATGGAGAGGTAGGAGAGGTGGGCAGGGGGCGCCACCTTACTCTCCTCAGCTCCCTGAGGGAGAGAGAGAGAGACAGAGACAGAGAGAGAGATCCCTGACCTCTGAGTCTCTGCCTCCACCGCTGGCTGGTGCCAACTCACGCGCCATCCCACTTCCAGCCATCACCCCCACGCCTGCCCCGGGGCCAGCCCCACCACAGAGAGGCCGGTTGGTTCCTGCTCACCTCTGTGCTGTCCCTTCCCGACCTGACCCCAGTCCAGGGGATAAGCTTCAGACAAGTCTTTCCATGTCCCTCTGCATGACAATAGACTTCCTCCCCTCTCCCATTCCACAGGCCCACCCACCCGGGACATCCACCTTTGTCATTAGCTCAGGAGAGGATGCAAGATGAGAATCTCTGCTATTGTGTGGGGAGACTCAGTTTCCCGGGTTTCCCCCATGGACACATGTTCTTCAGCTGGGTCTGATTTTCTCCAGACAAGCTGTCTTGGGAAGGATTTGGCCAGCCCTAAGAACCTGAAGGGAAAGGGCGGAGGGGGGTTCTCTCTCTGCCCCCGACAGCCCCGAGCTGGGTCGGTCCCTCAGACCCGGCCAGGGGCAGCCCATCCCCCGGCGCCCTTCCCCGGGGCATCCAAGGGCAGGCTCGGCGCCAGCCCCACCCCGCTCGCCACTGCCCGACCATCGTCCTCCCTCGGGGGGCCTGGGCAGGACAGGGACCCGGCTGTGGGAGGCCTCCAGATCTCAGGCCTGGCACACCGTTTACCAGGCTGCTTCCTCCTCTGACGGGGGCCCAGCACACGCCCCAGGAGACTTGGCAGCCGCCCCCAGGGCTCTATCCTCTGGAACTCGTCCCCTTGGAAGGGGCCTGGCCCAGGTGCCAGGTTCGGCTGGTCGGCCAGCCTCCTTTGGAGAAAGCAGGCAAGCCGAGCCAGGCTTGCAGTGGCCCTGGCGTGACACCTGCCACCTCAGGCAGAGGGCCTCCCGCGTGCCCTCCATGGCGGGTTTCTCCCCGGAGCCGTGGCCTGGGCACTAGGAAGGCCGGGCCTCCCCGACTCCCGGGAGGAGGGGCTAGCCCACTTGCGCCCTGGCCCCCAAACCCTCTGGTGCCATCTGCCTGTCTCGGCACTTCTGACTCCACAGAGCCTTTCCTACATCTGGGCTGCCTGCCGTGGCAAAGTGCAGGCGTGGGGTGAGGCCATGGCTTTGTCTTTCCAGGAAAAAATGAGCCCCTGGCCGAAGCAGCAGGTCCAGGCAGAGCCTTGAGCTTGAAGCCCAGTAGGTCTGTGGCCCTCAGGGCCAGAGCAATGCTTTCAAGGCAGGGAAGCGGCCTGCAAGCTGAGTGGGAGTGGGGGAGGGGAGGGAGACAGCTGAAGCCGAGTCCAGAAGGGCGGCGATGGAAGAGCTGCAGCTGGGTCAGAGCCTGGAGGGAGGGCGGGGCCTTCACTGAGGACCCCCCCGCCCCCCGAGGCCAGCCCTAGGCCCCGGCGGTCGCGCATGCGCCCTTGGCCTGTGTGGTGTGTGGGGGCTTGAACCCAAGCCCGCAGGGCTCCCGGAGCGTCCAGAGAAAGAAGGGCCCATGGGGAGGTAGGCGAGGTGGGCAGGGGGCGCCACCTTACTCTCCTCAGCTCCCTGAGGGAGAGAGAGAGAGACAGAGACAGAGAGAGAGATCCCTGACCTCTGAGTCTCTGCCTCCACCGCTGGCTGGTGCCAACTCACGCGCCATCCCACTTCCAGCCATCACCCCCACGCCTGCCCCGGGGCCAGCCCCACCACAGAGAGGCCGGTTGGTTCCTGCTCACCTCTGTGCCGTCCCTTCCCGACCTGACCCCAGTCCAGGGGATAAGCTTCAGACAAGTCTTTCCATGTCCCTCTGCATGACAATAGACTTCCTCCCCTCTCCCATTACACAGGCCCACCCACCCGGGACATCCACCTTTGTCATTAGCTCAGGAGAGGATGCAAGATGAGAATCTCTGCTATTGTGTGGGGAGACTCAGTTTCCCGGGTTTCCCCCATGGACACATGTTCTTCAGCTGGGTCTGATTTTCTCCAGACAAGCTGTCTTGGGAAGGATTTGGCCAGCCCTAAGAACCTGAAGGGAAAGTGCGGAGGGGGGTTCTCTCTCTGCCCCCGACAGCCCCGAGCTGGGTCGGTCCCTCAGACCCGGCCAGGGGCAGCCCATCCCCCGGCGCCCTTCCCCGGGGCATCCAAGGGCAGGCTCGGCGCCAGCCCCACCCCGCTCGCCACTGCCCGACCATCGTCCTCCCTCGGGGGGCCTGGGCAGGACAGGGACCCGGCTGTGGGAGGCCTCCAGATCTCAGGCCTGGCACACCGTTTACCAGGCTGCTTCCTCCTCTGACGGGGGCCCAGCACACGCCCCAGGAGACTTGGCAGCCGCCCCCAGGGCTCTATCCTCTGGAACTCGTCCCCTTGGAAGGGGCCTGGCCCAGGTGCCAGGTTCGGCTGGTCGGCCAGCCTCCTTTGGAGAAAGCAGGCAAGCCGAGCCAGGCTTGCAGTGGCCCTGGCGTGACACCTGCCACCTCAGGCAGAGGGCCTCCCGCGTGCCCTCCATGGCGGGTTTCTCCCCGGAGCCGTGGCCTGGGCACTAGGAAGGCCGGGCCTCCCCGACTCCCGGGAGGAGGGGCTAGCCCACTTGCGCCCTGGCCCCCAAACCCTCTGGTGCCATCTGCCTGTCTCGGCACTTCTGACTCCACAGAGCCTTTCCTACATCTGGGCTGCCTGCCGTGGCAAAGTGCAGGCGTGGGGTGAGGCCATGGCTTTGTCTTTCCAGGAAAAAATGAGCCCCTGGCCGAAGCAGCAGGCCCAGGCAGAGCCTTGAGCTTGAAGCCCAGTAGGTCTGTGGCCCTCAGGGCCAGAGCAATGCTTTCAAGGCAGGGAAGCGGCCTGCAAGCTGAGTGGGAGTGGGGGAGGGGAGGGAGACAGCTGAAGCCGAGTCCAGAAGGGCGGCGATGGAAGAGCTGCAGCTGGGTCAGAGCCTGGAGGGAGGGCGGGGCCTTCACTGAGGACCCCCCCGCCCCCCGAGGCCAGCCCTAGGCCCCGGCGGTCGCGCATGCGCCCTTGGCCTGTGTGGTGTGTGGGGGCTTGAACCCAAGCCCGCAGGGCTCCCGGAGCGGCCAGAGAAAGAAGGGCCCATGGAGAGGTAGGCGAGGTGGGCAGGGGGCGCCACCTTACTCTCCTCAGCTCCCTGAGGGAGAGAGAGAGAGACAGAGACAGAGAGAGAGATCCCTGACCTCTGACTCTCTGCCTCCACCGCTGGCTGGTGCCAACTCACGCGCCATCCCACTTCCAGCCATCACCCCCACACCTGCCCCGGGGCCAGCCCCACCACAGAGAGGCCGGTTGGTTCCTGCTCACCTCTGTGCCGTCCCTTCCCGACCTGACCCCAGTGCAGGGGATAAGCTTCAGACAAGTCTTTCCATGTCCCTCTGCATGACAATAGACTTCCTCCCCTCTCCCATTCCACAGGCCCACCCACCCGGGACATCCACCTTTGTCATTAGCTCAGGAGAGGATGCAAGATGAGAATCTCTGCTATTGTGTGGGGAGACTCAGTTTCCCGGGTTTCCCCCATGGACACATGTTCTTCAGCTGGGTCTGATTTTCTCCAGACAAGCTGTCTTGCGAAGGATTTGGCCAGCCCTAAGAACCTGAAGGGAAAGGGCGGAGGGGGGTTCTCTCTCTGCCCCCAACAGCCCCGAGCTGGGTCGGTCCCTCAGACCTGGCCAGGGGCAGCCCATCCACCGGCGCCCTTCCCCGGGGCATCCAAGGGCAGGCTCGGCGCCAGCCCCACCCCGCTCGCCACTGCCCGACCATCGTCCTCCCTCGGGGGGCCTGGGCAGGACAGGGACCCGGGTGTGGGAGGCCTCCAGATCTCAGGCCTGGCACACCGTTTACCAGGCTGCTTCCTCCTCTGACGGGGGCCCAGCACACGCCCCAGGAGACTTGGCAGCCGCCCCCAGGGCTCTATCCTCTGGAACTCGTCCCCTTGGAAGGGGCCTGGCCCAGGTGCCAGGTTCGGCTGGTCGGCCAGCCTCCTTTGGAGAAAGCAGGCAAGCCGAGCCAGGCTTGCAGTGGCCCTGGCGTGACACCTGCCACCTCAGGCAGAGGGCCTCCCGCGTGCGTGCCCTCCATGGCGGGTTTCTCCCCGGAGCCGTGGCCTGGGCACTAGGAAGGCCGGGCCTCCCCGACTCCCGGGAGGAGGGGCTAGCCCACTTGCGCCCTGGCCCCCAAACCCTCTGGTGCCATCTGCCTGTCTCGGCACTTCTGACTCCACAGAGCCTTTCCTACATCTGGGCTGCCTGCCGTGGCAAAGTGCAGGCGTGGGGTGAGGCCATGGCTTTGTCTTTCCAGGAAAAAATGAGCCCCTGGCCGAAGCAGCAGGCCCAGGCAGAGCCTTGAGCTTGAAGCCCAGTAGGTCTGTGGCCCTCAGGGCCAGAGCAATGCTTTCAAGGCAGGGAAGCGGCCTGCAAGCTGAGTGGGAGTGGGGGAGGGGAGGGAGACAGCTGAAGCCGAGTCCAGAAGGGCGGCGATGGAAGAGCTGCAGCTGGGTCAGAGCCTGGAGGGAGGGCGGGGCCTTCACTGAGGACCCCCCCGCCCCCCGAGGCCAGCCCTAGGCCCCGGCGGTCGCGCATGCGCCCTTGGCCTGTGTGGTGTGTGGGGGCTTGAACCCAAGCCCGCAGGGCTCCCGGAGCGGCCAGAGAAAGAAGGGCCCATGGAGAGGTAGGCGAGGTGGGCAGGGGGCGCCACCTTACTCTCCTCAGCTCCCTGAGGGAGAGAGAGAGAGACAGAGACAGAGAGAGAGATCCCTGACCTCTGAGTCTCTGCCTCCACCGCTGGCTGGTGCCAACTCACGCGCCATCCCACTTCCAGCCATCACCCCCACGCCTGCCCCGGGGCCAGCCCCACCACAGAGAGGCCGGTTGGTTCCTGCTCACCTCTGTGCCGTCCCTTCCCGACCTGACCCCAGTCCAGGGGATAAGCTTCAGACAAGTCTTTCCATGTCCCTCTGCATGACAATAGACTTCCTCCCCTCTCCCATTACACAGGCCCACCCACCCGGGACATCCACCTTTGTCATTAGCTCAGGAGAGGATGCAAGATGAGAATCTCTGCTATTGTGTGGGGAGACTCAGTTTCCCGGGTTTCCCCCATGGACACATGTTCTTCAGCTGGGTCTGATTTTCTCCAGACAAGCTGTCTTGGGAAGGATTTGGCCAGCCCTAAGAACCTGAAGGGAAAGGGCGGAGGGGGGTTCTCTCTCTGCCCCCGACAGCCCCGAGCTGGGTCGGTCCCTCAGACCCGGCCAGGGGCAGCCCATCCCCCGGCGCCCTTCCCCGGGGCATCCAAGGGCAGGCTCGGCGCCAGCCCCACCCCGCTCGCCACTGCCCGACCATCGTCCTCCCTCGGGGGGCCTGGGCAGGACAGGGACCCGGCTGTGGGAGGCCTCCAGATCTCAGGCCTGGCACACCGTTTACCAGGCTGCTTCCTCCTCTGACGGGGGCCCAGCACACGCCCCAGGAGACTTGGCAGCCGCCCCCAGGGCTCTATCCTCTGGAACTCGTCCCCTTGGAAGGGGCCTGGCCCAGGTGCCAGGTTCGGCTGGTCGGCCAGCCTCCTTTGGAGAAAGCAGGCAAGCCGAGCCAGGCTTGCAGTGGCCCTGGCGTGACACCTGCCACCTCAGGCAGAGGGCCTCCCGCGTGCCCTCCATGGCGGGTTTCTCCCCGGAGCCGTGGCCTGGGCACTAGGAAGGCCGGGCCTCCCCGACTCCCGGGAGGAGGGGCTAGCCCACTTGCGCCCTGGCCCCCAAACCCTCTGGTGCCATCTGCCTGTCTCGGCACTTCTGACTCCACAGAGCCTTTCCTACATCTGGGCTGCCTGCCGTGGCAAAGTGCAGGCGTGGGGTGAGGCCATGGCTTTGTCTTTCCAGGAAAAAATGAGCCCCTGGCCGAAGCAGCAGGCCCAGGCAGAGCCTTGAGCTTGAAGCCCAGTAGGTCTGTGGCCCTCAGGGCCAGAGCAATGCTTTCAAGGCAGGGAAGCGGCCTGCAAGCTGAGTGGGAGTGGGGGAGGGGAGGGAGACAGCTGAAGCCGAGTCCAGAAGGGCGGCGATGGAAGAGCTGCAGCTGGGTCAGAGCCTGGAGGGAGGGCGGGGCCTTCAATGAGGCCCCCCCGCCCCCCGAGGCCAGCCCTAGGCCCCGGCGGTCGCCCATGCGCCCTTGGCCTGTGTGGTGTGTGGGGGCTTGAACCCAAGCCCGCAGGGCTCCCGGAGCGGCCAGAGAAAGAAGGGCCCATGGAGAGGTAGGCGAGGTGGGCAGGGGGCGCCACCTTACTCTCCTCAGCTCCCTGAGGGAGAGAGAGAGAGACAGAGACAGAGAGAGAGATCCCTGACCTCTGAGTCTCTGCCTCCACCGCTGGCTGGTGCCAACTCACGCGCCATCCCACTTCCAGCCATCACCCCCACGCCTGCACCGGGGCCAGCCCCACCACAGAGAGGCCGGTTGGTTCCTGCTCACCTCTGTGCCGTCCCTTCCCGACCTGACCCCAGTGCAGGGGATAAGCTTCAGACAAGTCTTTCCATGTCCCTCTGCATGACAATAGACTTCCTCCCCTCTCCCATTCCACAGGCCCACCTGGGACATCCACCTTTGTCATTAGCTCAGGAGAGGATGCAAGATGAGAATCTCTGCTATTGTGTGGGGAGACTCAGTTTCCCGGGTTTCCCCCATGGACACATGTTCTTCAGCTGGGTCTGATTTTCTCCAGACAAGCTGTCTTGCGAAGGATTTGGCCAGCCCTAAGAACCTGAAGGGAAAGGGCGGAGGGGGGTTCTCTCTCTGCCCCCGACAGCCCCGAGCTGGGTCGGTCCCTCAGACCCGGCCAGGGGCAGCCCATCCCCCGGCGCCCTTCCCCGGGGCATCCAAGGGCAGGCTCGGCGCCAGCCCCACCCCGCTCGCCACTGCCCGACCATCGTCCTCCCTCGGGGGGCCTGGGCAGGACAGGGACCCGGCTGTGGGAGGCCTCCAGATCTCAGGCCTGGCACACCGTTTACCAGGCTGCTTCCTCCTCTGACGGGGGCCCAGCACACGCCCCAGGAGACTTGGCAGCCGCCCCCAGGGCTCTATCCTCTGGAACTCGTCCCCTTGGAAGGGGCCTGGCCCAGGTGCCAGGTTCGGCTGGTCGGCCAGCCTCCTTTGGAGAAAGCAGGCAAGCCGAGCCAGGCTTGCAGTGGCCCTGGCGTGACACCTGCCACCTCAGGCAGAGGGCCTCCCGCGTGCCCTCCATGGCGGGTTTCTCCCCGGAGCCGTGGCCTGGGCACTAGGAAGGCCGGGCCTCCCCGACTCCCGGGAGGAGGGGCTAGCCCACTTGCGCCCTGGCCCCCAAACCCTCTGGTGCCATCTGCCTGTCTCGGCACTTCTGACTCCACAGAGCCTTTCCTACATCTGGGCTGCCTGCCGTGGCAAAGTGCAGGCGTGGGGTGAGGCCATGGCTTTGTCTTTCCAGGAAAAAATGAGCCCCTGGCCGAAGCAGCAGGCCCAGGCAGAGCCTTGAGCTTGAAGCCCAGTAGGTCTGTGGCCCTCAGGGCCAGAGCAATGCTTTCAAGGCAGGGAAGCGGCCTGCAAGCTGAGTGGGAGTGGGGGAGGGGAGGGAGACAGCTGAAGCCGAGTCCAGAAGGGCGGCGATGGAAGAGCTGCAGCTGGGTCAGAGCCTGGAGGGAGGGCGGGGCCTTCAATGAGGCCCCCCCGCCCCCCGAGGCCAGCCCTAGGCCCCGGCGGTCGCCCATGCGCCCTTGGCCTGTGTGGTGTGTGGGGGCTTGAACCCAAGCCCGCAGGGCTCCCGGAGCGGCCAGAGAAAGAAGGGCCCATGGAGAGGTAGGCGAGGTGGGCAGGGGGCGCCACCTTACTCTCCTCAGCTCCCTGAGGGAGAGAGAGAGAGACAGAGACAGAGAGAGAGATCCCTGACCTCTGAGTCTCTGCCTCCACCGCTGGCTGGTGCCAACTCACGCGCCATCCCACTTCCAGCCATCACCCCCACGCCTGCACCGGGGCCAGCCCCACCACAGAGAGGCCGGTTGGTTCCTGCTCACCTCTGTGCCGTCCCTTCCCGACCTGACCCCAGTGCAGGGGATAAGCTTCAGACAAGTCTTTCCATGTCCCTCTGCATGACAATAGACTTCCTCCCCTCTCCCATTCCACAGGCCCACCTGGGACATCCACCTTTGTCATTAGCTCAGGAGAGGATGCAAGATGAGAATCTCTGCTATTGTGTGGGGAGACTCAGTTTCCCGGGTTTCCCCCATGGACACATGTTCTTCAGCTGGGTCTGATTTTCTCCAGACAAGCTGTCTTGCGAAGGATTTGGCCAGCCCTAAGAACCTGAAGGGAAAGGGCGGAGGGGGGTTCTCTCTCTGCCCCCGACAGCCCCGAGCTGGGTCGGTCCCTCAGACCCGGCCAGGGGCAGCCCATCCCCCGGCGCCCTTCCCCGGGGCATCCAAGGGCAGGCTCGGCGCCAGCCCCACCCCGCTCGCCACTGCCCGACCATCGTCCTCCCTCGGGGGGCCTGGGCAGGACAGGGACCCGGCTGTGGGAGGCCTCCAGATCTCAGGCCTGGCACACCGTTTACCAGGCTGCTTCCTCCTCTGACGGGGGCCCAGCACACGCCCCAGGAGACTTGGCAGCCGCCCCCAGGGCTCTATCCTCTGGAACTCGTCCCCTTGGAAGGGGCCTGGCCCAGGTGCCAGGTTCGGCTGGTCGGCCAGCCTCCTTTGGAGAAAGCAGGCAAGCCGAGCCAGGCTTGCAGTGGCCCTGGCGTGACACCTGCCACCTCAGGCAGAGGGCCTCCCGCGTGCCCTCCATGGCGGGTTTCTCCCCGGAGCCGTGGCCTGGGCACTAGGAAGGCCGGGCCTCCCCGACTCCCGGGAGGAGGGGCTAGCCCACTTGCGCCCTGGCCCCCAAACCCTCTGGTGCCATCTGCCTGTCTCGGCACTTCTGACTCCACAGAGCCTTTCCTACATCTGGGCTGCCTGCCGTGGCAAAGTGCAGGCGTGGGGTGAGGCCATGGCTTTGTCTTTCCAGGAAAAAATGAGCCCCTGGCCGAAGCAGCAGGCCCAGGCAGAGCCTTGAGCTTGAAGCCCAGTAGGTCTGTGGCCCTCAGGGCCAGAGCAATGCTTTCAAGGCAGGGAAGCGGCCTGCAAGCTGAGTGGGAGTGGGGGAGGGGAGGGAGACAGCTGAAGCCGAGTCCAGAAGGGCGGCGATGGAAGAGCTGCAGCTGGGTCAGAGCCTGGAGGGAGGGCGGGGCCTTCACTGAGGACCCCCCCGCCCCCCGAGGCCAGCCCTAGGCCCCGGCGGTCGCGCATGCGCCCTTGGCCTGTGTGGTGTGTGGGGGCTTGAACCCAAGCCCGCAGGGCTCCCGGAGCGGCCAGAGAAAGAAGGGCCCATGGAGAGGTAGGCGAGGTGGGCAGGGGGCGCCACCTTACTCTCCTCAGCTCCCTGAGGGAGAGAGAGAGAGACAGAGACAGAGAGAGAGATCCCTGACCTCTGAGTCTCTGCCTCCACCGCTGGCTGGTGCCAACTCACGCGCCATCCCACTTCCAGCCATCACCCCCACGCCTGCCCCGGGGCCAGCCCCACCACAGAGAGGCCGGTTGGTTCCTGCTCACCTCTGTGCCGTCCCTTCCCGACCTGACCCCAGTGCAGGGGATAAGCTTCAGACAAGTCTTTCCATGTCCCTCTGCATGACAATAGACTTCCTCCCCTCTCCCATTCCACAGGCCCACCCACCCGGGACATCCACCTTTGTCATTAGCTCAGGAGAGGATGCAAGATGAGAATCTCTGCTATTGTGTGGGGAGACTCAGTTTCCCGGGTTTCCCCCATGGACACATGTTCTTCAGCTGGGTCTGATTTTCTCCAGACAAGCTGTCTTGGGAAGGATTTGGCCAGCCCTAAGAACCTGAAGGGAAAGTGCGGAGGGGGGTTCTCTCTCTGCCCCCGACAGCCCCGAGCTGGGTCGGTCCCTCAGACCCGGCCAGGGGCAGCCCATCCCCCGGCGCCCTTCCCCGGGGCATCCAAGGGCAGGCTCGGCGCCAGCCCCACCCCGCTCGCCACTGCCCGACCATCGTCCTCCCTCGGGGGGCCTGGGCAGGACAGGGACCCGGCTGTGGGAGGCCTCCAGATCTCAGGCCTGGCACACCGTTTACCAGGCTGCTTCCTCCTCTGACGGGGGCCCAGCACACGCCCCAGGAGACTTGGCAGCCGCCCCCAGGGCTCTATCCTCTGGAACTCGTCCCCTTGGAAGGGGCCTGGCCCAGGTGCCAGGTTCGGCTGGTCGGCCAGCCTCCTTTGGAGAAAGCAGGCAAGCCGAGCCAGGCTTGCAGTGGCCCTGGCGTGACACCTGCCACCTCAGGCAGAGGGCCTCCCGCGTGCCCTCCATGGCGGGTTTCTCCCCGGAGCCGTGGCCTGGGCACTAGGAAGGCCGGGCCTCCCCGACTCCCGGGAGGAGGGGCTAGCCCACTTGCGCCCTGGCCCCCAAACCCTCTGGTGCCATCTGCCTGTCTCGGCACTTCTGACTCCACAGAGCCTTTCCTACATCTGGGCTGCCTGCCGTGGCAAAGTGCAGGCGTGGGGTGAGGCCATGGCTTTGTCTTTCCAGGAAAAAATGAGCCCCTGGCCGAAGCAGCAGGCCCAGGCAGAGCCTTGAGCTTGAAGCCCAGTAGGTCTGTGGCCCTCAGGGCCAGAGCAATGCTTTCAAGGCAGGGAAGCGGCCTGCAAGCTGAGTGGGAGTGGGGGAGGGGAGGGAGACAGCTGAAGCCGAGTCCAGAAGGGCGGCGATGGAAGAGCTGCAGCTGGGTCAGAGCCTGGAGGGAGGGCGGGGCCTTCACTGAGGACCCCCCCGCCCCCCGAGGCCAGCCCTAGGCCCCGGCGGTCGCGCATGTGCCCTTGGCCTGTGTGGTGTGTGGGGGCTTGAACCCAAGCCCGCAGGGCTCCCGGAGCGGCCAGAGAAAGAAGGGCCCATGGAGAGGTAGGCGAGGTGGGCAGGGGGCGCCACCTTACTCTCCTCAGCTCCCTGAGGGAGAGAGAGAGAGACAGAGACAGAGAGAGAGATCCCTGACCTCTGAGTCTCTGCCTCCACCGCTGGCTGGTGCCAACTCACGCGCCATCCCACTTCCAGCCATCACCCCCACGCCTGCCCCGGGGCCAGCCCCACCACAGAGAGGCCGGTTGGTTCCTGCTTAGCTCTGTGCCGTCCCTTCCCGACCTGACCCCAGTGCAGGGGATAAGCTTCAGACAAGTCTTTCCATGTCCCTCTGCATGACAATAGACTTCCTCCCCTCTCCCATTCCACAGGCCCACCTGGGACATCCACCTTTTTCATTAGCTCAGGAGAGGATGCAAGATGAGAATCTCTGCTATTGTGTGGGGAGACTCAGTTTCCCGGGTTTCCCCCATGGACACATGTTCTTCAGCTGGGTCTGATTTTCTCCAGACAAGCTGTCTTGGGAAGGATTTGGCCAGCCCTAAGAACCTGAAGGGAAAGGGCGGAGGGGGGTTCTCTCTCTGCCCCCGACAGCCCCGAGCTGGGTCGGTCCCTCAGACCCGGCCAGGGGCAGCCCATCCCCCGGCGCCCTTCCCCGGGGCATCCAAGGGCAGGCTCGGCGCCAGCCCCACCCCGCTCGCCACTGCCCGACCATCGTCCTCCCTCGGGGGGCCTGGGCAGGACAGGGACCCGGCTGTGGGAGGCCTCCAGATCTCAGGCCTGGCACACCGTTTACCAGGCTGCTTCCTCCTCTGACGGGGGCCCAGCACACGCCCCAGGAGACTTGGCAGCCGCCCCCAGGGCTCTATCCTCTGGAACTCGTCCCCTTGGAAGGGGCCTGGCCCAGGTGCCAGGTTCGGCTGGTCGGCCAGCCTCCTTTGGAGAAAGCAGGCAAGCCGAGCCAGGCTTGCAGTGGCCCTGGCGTGACACCTGCCACCTCAGGCAGAGGGCCTCCCGCGTGCCCTCCATGGCGGGTTTCTCCCCGGAGCCGTGGCCTGGGCACTAGGAAGGCCGGGCCTCCCCGACTCCCGGGAGGAGGGGCTAGCCCACTTGCGCCCTGGCCCCCAAACCCTCTGGTGCCATCTGCCTGTCTCGGCACTTCTGACTCCACAGAGCCTTTCCTACATCTGGGCTGCCTGCCGTGGCAAAGTGCAGGCGTGGGGTGAGGCCATGGCTTTGTCTTTCCAGGAAAAAATGAGCCCCTGGCCGAAGCAGCAGGCCCAGGCAGAGCCTTGAGCTTGAAGCCCAGTAGGTCTGTGGCCCTCAGGGCCAGAGCAATGCTTTCAAGGCAGGGAAGCGGCCTGCAAGCTGAGTGGGAGTGGGGGAGGGGAGGGAGACAGCTGAAGCCGAGTCCAGAAGGGCGGCGATGGAAGAGCTGCAGCTGGGTCAGAGCCTGGAGGGAGGGCGGGGCCTTCACTGAGGACCCCCCGCCCCCCGAGGCCAGCCCTAGGCCCCGGCAGTCGCGCATGCGCCCTTGGCCTGTGTGGTGTGTGGGGGCTTGAACCCAAGCCCGCAGGGCTCCCGGAGCGGCCAGAGAAAGAAGGGCCCATGGAGAGGTAGGCGAGGTGGGCAGGGGGCGCCACCTTACTCTCCTCAGCTCCCTGAGGGAGAGAGAGAGAGACAGAGACAGAGAGAGAGATCCCTGACCTCTGAGTCTCTGCCTCCACCGCTGGCTGGTGCCAACTCACGCGCCATCCCACTTCCAGCCATCACCCCCACGCCTGCCCCGGGCCAGCCCCACCACAGAGAGGCCGGTTGGTTCCTGCTCAGCTCTGTGCCGTCCCTTCCCGACCTGACCCCAGTGCAGGGGATAAGCTTCAGACAAGTCTTTCCATGTCCCTCTGCATGACAATAGACTTCCTCCCCTCTCCCATTCCACAGGCCCACCTGGGACATCCACCTTTGTCATTAGCTCAGGAGAGGATGCAAGATGAGAATCTCTGCTATTGTGTGGGGAGACTCAGTTTCCCGGGTTTCCCCCATGGACACATGTTCTTCAGCTGGGTCTGATTTTCTCCAGACAAGCTGTCTTGCGAAGGATTTGGCCAGCCCTAAGAACCTGAAGGGAAAGGGCGGAGGGGGGTTCTCTCTCTGCCCCCGACAGCCCCGAGCTGGGTCGGTCCCTCAGACCCGGCCAGGGGCAGCCCATCCCCCGGCGCCCTTCCCCGGGGCATCCAAGGGCAGGCTCGGCGCCAGCCCCACCCCGCTCGCCACTGCCCGACCATCGTCCTCCCTCGGGGGGCCTGGGCAGGACAGGGACCCGGCTGTGGGAGGCCTCCAGATCTCAGGCCTGGCACACCGTTTACCAGGCTGCTTCCTCCTCTGACGGGGGCCCAGCACACGCCCCAGGAGACTTGGCAGCCGCCCCCAGGGCTCTATCCTCTGGAACTCGTCCCCTTGGAAGGGGCCTGGCCCAGGTGCCAGGTTCGGCTGGTCGGCCAGCCTCCTTTGGAGAAAGCAGGCAAGCCGAGCCAGGCTTGCAGTGGCCCTGGCGTGACACCTGCCACCTCAGGCAGAGGGCCTCCCGCGTGCCCTCCATGGCGGGTTTCTCCCCGGAGCCGTGGCCTGGGCACTAGGAAGGCCGGGCCTCCCCGACTCCCGGGAGGAGGGGCTAGCCCACTTGCGCCCTGGCCCCCAAACCCTCTGGTGCCATCTGCCTGTCTCGGCACTTCTGACTCCACAGAGCCTTTCCTACATCTGGGCTGCCTGCCGTGGCAAAGTGCAGGCGTGGGGTGAGGCCATGGCTTTGTCTTTCCAGGAAAAAATGAGCCCCTGGCCGAAGCAGCAGGCCCAGGCAGAGCCTTGAGCTTGAAGCCCAGTAGGTCTGTGGCCCTCAGGGCCAGAGCAATGCTTTCAAGGCAGGGAAGCGGCCTGCAAGCTGAGTGGGAGTGGGGGAGGGGAGGGAGACAGCTGAAGCCGAGTCCAGAAGGGCGGCGATGGAAGAGCTGCAGCTGGGTCAGAGCCTGGAGGGAGGGCGGGGCCTTCACTGAGGACCCCCCGCCCCCCGAGGCCAGCCCTAGGCCCCGGCGGTCGCGCATACGCCCTTGGCCTGTGTGGTGTGTGGGGGCTTGAACCCAAGCCCGCAGGGCTCCCGGAGCGGCCAGAGAAAGAAGGGCCCATGGAGAGGTAGGCGAGGTGGGCAGGGGGCGCCACCTTACTCTCCTCAGCTCCCTGAGGGAGAGAGAGAGAGACAGAGACAGAGAGAGAGATCCCTGACCTCTGAGTCTCTGCCTCCACCGCTGGCTGGTGCCAACTCACGCGCCATCCCACTTCCAGCCATCACCCCCACGCCTGCCCCGGGGCCAGCCCCACCACAGAGAGGCCGGTTGGTTCCTGCTCAGCTCTGTGCCGTCCCTTCCCGACCTGACCCCAGTGCAGGGGATAAGCTTCAGACAAGTCTTTCCATGTCCCTCTGCATGACAATAGACTTCCTCCCCTCTCCCATTCCACAGGCCCACCTGGGACATCCACCTTTGTCATTAGCTCAGGAGAGGATGCAAGATGAGAATCTCTGCTATTGTGTGGGGAGACTCAGTTTCCCGGGTTTCCCCCATGGACACATGTTCTTCAGCTGGGTCTGATTTTCTCCAGACAAGCTGTCTTGGGAAGGATTTGGCCAGCCCTAAGAACCTGAAGGGAAAGGGCGGAGGGGGGTTCTCTCTCTGCCCCCGACAGCCCCGAGCTGGGTCGGTCCCTCAGACCCGGCCAGGGGCAGCCCATCCCCCGGCGCCCTTCCCCGGGGCATCCAAGGGCAGGCTCGGCGCCAGCCCCACCCCGCTCGCCACTGCCCGACCATCGTCCTCCCTCGGGGGGCCTGGGCAGGACAGGGACCCGGCTGTGGGAGGCCTCCAGATCTCAGGCCTGGCACACCGTTTACCAGGCTGCTTCCTCCTCTGACGGGGGCCCAGCACACGCCCCAGGAGACTTGGCAGCCGCCCCCAGGGCTCTATCCTCTGGAACTCGTCCCCTTGGAAGGGGCCTGGCCCAGGTGCCAGGTTCGGCTGGTCGGCCAGCCTCCTTTGGAGAAAGCAGGCAAGCCGAGCCAGGCTTGCAGTGGCCCTGGCGTGACACCTGCCACCTCAGGCAGAGGGCCTCCCGCGTGCCCTCCATGGCGGGTTTCTCCCCGGAGCCGTGGCCTGGGCACTAGGAAGGCCGGGCCTCCCCGACTCCCGGGAGGAGGGGCTAGCCCACTTGCGCCCTGGCCCCCAAACCCTCTGGTGCCATCTGCCTGTCTCGGCACTTCTGACTCCACAGAGCCTTTCCTACATCTGGGCTGCCTGCCGTGGCAAAGTGCAGGCGTGGGGTGAGGCCATGGCTTTGTCTTTCCAGGAAAAAATGAGCCCCTGGCCGAAGCAGCAGGCCCAGGCAGAGCCTTGAGCTTGAAGCCCAGTAGGTCTGTGGCCCTCAGGGCCAGAGCAATGCTTTCAAGGCAGGGAAGCGGCCTGCAAGCTGAGTGGGAGTGGGGGAGGGGAGGGAGACAGCTGAAGCCGAGTCCAGAAGGGCGGCGATGGAAGAGCTGCAGCTGGGTCAGAGCCTGGAGGGAGGGCGGGGCCTTCACTGAGGACCCCCCCGCCCCCCGAGGCCAGCCCTAGGCCCCGGCGGTCGCGCATGCGCCCTTGGCCTGTGTGGTGTGTGGGGGCTTGAACCCAAGCCCGCAGGGCTCCCGGAGCGGCCAGAGAAAGAAGGGCCCATGGAGAGGTAGGCGAGGTGGGCAGGGGGCGCCACCTTACTCTCCTCAGCTCCCTGAGGGAGAGAGAGAGAGACAGAGACAGAGAGAGAGATCCCTGACCTCTGAGTCTCTGCCTCCACCGCTGGCTGGTGCCAACTCACGCGCCATCCCACTTCCAGCCATCACCCCCACGCCTGCCCCGGGGCCAGCCCCACCACAGAGAGGCCGGTTGGTTCCTGCTCACCTCTGTGCCGTCCCTTCCCGACCTGACCCCAGTCCAGGGGATAAGCTTCAGACAAGTCTTTCCATGTCCCTCTGCATGACAATAGACTTCCTCCCCTCTCCCATTCCACAGGCCCACCCACCCGGGACATCCACCTTTTTCATTAGCTCAGGAGAGGATGCAAGATGAGAATCTCTGCTATTGTGTGGGGAGACTCAGTTTCCCGGGTTTCCCCCATGGACACATGTTCTTCAGCTGGGTCTGATTTTCTCCAGACAAGCTGTCTTGGGAAGGATTTGGCCAGCCCTAAGAACCTGAAGGGAAAGGGCGGAGGGGGGTTCTCTCTCTGCCCCCGACAGCCCCGAGCTGGGTCGGTCCCTCAGACCCGGCCAGGGGCAGCCCATCCCCCGGCGCCCTTCCCCGGGGCATCCAAGGGCAGGCTCGGCGCCAGCCCCACCCCGCTCGCCACTGCCCGACCATCGTCCTCCCTCGGGGGGCCTGGGCAGGACAGGGACCCGGCTGTGGGAGGCCTCCAGATCTCAGGCCTGGCACACCGTTTACCAGGCTGCTTCCTCCTCTGACGGGGTCCAGCACACGCCCCAGGAGACTTGGCAGCCGCCCCCAGGGCTCTATCCTCTGGAACTCGTCCCCTTGGAAGGGGCCTGGCCCAGGTGCCAGGTTCGGCTGGTCGGCCAGCCTCCTTTGGAGAAAGCAGGCAAGCCGAGCCAGGCTTGCAGTGGCCCTGGCGTGACACCTGCCACCTCAGGCAGAGGGCCTCCCGCGTGCCCTCCATGGCGGGTTTCTCCCCGGAGCCGTGGCCTGGGCACTAGGAAGGCCGGGCCTCCCCGACTCCCGGGAGGAGGGGCTAGCCCACTTGCGCCCTGGCCCCCAAACCCTCTGGTGCCATCTGCCTGTCTCGGCACTTCTGACTCCACAGAGCCTTTCCTACATCTGGGCTGCCTGCCGTGGAAAAGTGCAGGCGTGGGGTGAGGCCATGGCTTTGTCTTTCCAGGAAAAAATGAGCCCCTGGCCGAAGCAGCAGGCCCAGGCAGAGCCTTGAGCTTGAAGCCCAGTAGGTCTGTGGCCCTCAGGGCCAGAGCCATGCTTTCAAGGCAGGGAAGCGGCCTGCAAGCTGAGTGGGAGTGGGGGAGGGGAGGGAGACAGCTGAAGCCCAGTCCAGAAGGGCGGCGATGGAAGAGCTGCAGCTGGGTCAGAGCCTGGAGGGAGGGCGGGGCCTTCACTGAGGACCCCCCGCCCCCCGAGGCCAGCCCTAGGCCCCGGCGGTCGCGCATGCGCCCTTGGCCTGTGTGGTGTGTGGGGGCTTGAACCCAAGCCCGCAGGGCTCCCGGAGCGGCCAGAGAAAGAAGGGCCCATGGAGAGGTAGGCGAGGTGGGCAGGGGGCGCCACCTTACTCTCCTCAGCTCCCTGAGGGAGAGAGAGAGAGACAGAGACAGAGAGAGAGATCCCTGACCTCTGAGTCTCTGCCTCCACCGCTGGCTGGTGCCAACTCACGCGCCATCCCACTTCCAGCCATCACCCCCACGCCTGCCCCGGGGCCAGCCCCACCACAGAGAGGCCGGTTGGTTCCTGCTCACCTCTGTGCCGTCCCTTCCCGACCTGACCCCAGTGCAGGGGATAAGCTTCAGACAAGTCTTTCCATGTCCCTCTGCATGACAATAGACTTCCTCCCCTCTCCCATTCCACAGGCCCACCCACCCGGGACATCCACCTTTGTCATTAGCTCAGGAGAGGATGCAAGATGAGAATCTCTGCTATTGTGTGGGGAGACTCAGTTTCCCGGGTTTCCCCCATGGACACATGTTCTTCAGCTGGGTCTGATTTTCTCCAGACAAGCTGTCTTGGGAAGGATTTGGCCAGCCCTAAGAACCTGAAGGGAAAGGGCGGAGGGGGGTTCTCTCTCTGCCCCCGACAGCCCCGAGCTGGGTCGGTCCCTCAGACCTGGCCAGGGGCAGCCCATCCCCCGGCGCCCTTCCCCGGGGCATCCAAGGGCAGGCTCGGCGCCAGCCCCACCCCGCTCGCCACTGCCCGACCATCGTCCTCCCTCGGGGGGCCTGGGCAGGACAGGGACCCGGCTGTGGGAGGCCTCCAGATCTCAGGCCTGGCACACCGTTTACCAGGCTGCTTCCTCCTCTGACGGGGGCCCAGCACACGCCCCAGGAGACTTGGCAGCCGCCCCCAGGGCTCTATCCTCTGGAACTCGTCCCCTTGGAAGGGGCCTGGCCCAGGTGCCAGGTTCGGCTGGTCGGCCAGCCTCCTTTGGAGAAAGCAGGCAAGCCGAGCCAGGCTTGCAGTGGCCCTGGCGTGACACCTGCCACCTCAGGCAGAGGGCCTCCCGCGTGCCCTCCATGGCGGGTTTCTCCCCGGAGCCGTGGCCTGGGCACTAGGAAGGCCGGGCCTCCCCGACTCCCGGGAGGAGGGGCTAGCCCAGTTGCGCCCTGGCCCCCAAACCCTCTGGTGCCATCTGCCTGTCTCGGCACTTCTGACTCCACAGAGCCTTTCCTACATCTGGGCTGCCTGCCGTGGCAAAGTGCAGGCGTGGGGTGAGGCCATGGCTTTGTCTTTCCAGGAAAAAATGAGCCCCTGGCCGAAGCAGCAGGCCCAGGCAGAGCCTTGAGCTTGAAGCCCAGTAGGTCTGTGGCCCTCAGGGCCAGAGCCATGCTTTCAAGGCAGGGAAGCGGCCTGCAAGCTGAGTGGGAGTGGGGGAGGGGAGGGAGACAGCTGAAGCCGAGTCCAGAAGGGCGGCGATGGAAGAGCTGCAGCTGGGTCAGAGCCTGGAGGGAGGGCGGGGACTTCACTGAGGACCCCCCCGCCCCCCGAGGCCAGCCCTAGGCCCCGGCGGTCGCGCATGCGCCCTTGGCCTGTGCGGTGTGTGGGGGGTTGAACCCAAGCCCGCAGGGCTCCCGGAGCGGCCAGAGAAAGAAGGGCCCATGGAGAGGTAGGCGAGGTGGGCAGGGGGCGCCACCTTACTCTCCTCAGCTCCCTGAGGGAGAGAGAGAGAGACAGAGACAGAGAGAGAGATCCCTGACCTCTGAGTCTCTGCCTCCACCGCTGGCTGGTGCCAACTCACGCGCCATCCCACTTCCAGCCATCACCCCCACGCCTGCCCCGGGGCCAGCCCCACCACAGAGAGGCCGGTTGGTTCCTGCTCACCTCTGTGCCGTCCCTTCCCGACCTGACCCCAGTGCAGGGGATAAGCTTCAGACAAGTCTTTCCATGTCCCTCTGCATGACAATAGACTTCCTCCCCTCTCCCATTCCACAGGCCCACCCACCCGGGACATCCACCTTTGTCATTAGCTCAGGAGAGGATGCAAGATGAGAATCTCTGCTATTGTGTGGGGAGACTCAGTTTCCCGGGTTTCCCCCATGGACACATGTTCTTCAGCTGGGTCTGATTTTCTCCAGACAAGCTGTCTTGGGAAGGATTTGGCCAGCCCTAAGAACCTGAAGGGAAAGGGCGGAGGGGGGTTCTCTCTCTGCCCCCGACAGCCCCGAGCTGGGTCGGTCCCTCAGACCTGGCCAGGGGCAGCCCATCCCCCGGCGCCCTTCCCCGGGGCATCCAAGGGCAGGCTCGGCGCCAGCCCCACCCCGCTCGCCACTGCCCGACCATCGTCCTCCCTCGGGGGGCCTGGGCAGGACAGGGACCCGGCTGTGGGAGGCCTCCAGATCTCAGGCCTGGCACACCGTTTACCAGGCTGCTTCCTCCTCTGACGGGGGCCCAGCACACGCCCCAGGAGACTTGGCAGCCGCCCCCAGGGCTCTATCCTCTGGAACTCGTCCCCTTGGAAGGGGCCTGGCCCAGGTGCCAGGTTCGGCTGGTCGGCCAGCCTCCTTTGGAGAAAGCAGGCAAGCCGAGCCAGGCTTGCAGTGGCCCTGGCGTGACACCTGCCACCTCAGGCAGAGGGCCTCCCGCGTGCCCTCCATGGCGGGTTTCTCCCCGGAGCCGTGGCCTGGGCACTAGGAAGGCCGGGCCTCCCCGACTCCCGGGAGGAGGGGCTAGCCCAGTTGCGCCCTGGCCCCCAAACCCTCTGGTGCCATCTGCCTGTCTCGGCACTTCTGACTCCACAGAGCCTTTCCTACATCTGGGCTGCCTGCCGTGGCAAAGTGCAGGCGTGGGGTGAGGCCATGGCTTTGTCTTTCCAGGAAAAAATGAGCCCCTGGCCGAAGCAGCAGGCCCAGGCAGAGCCTTGAGCTTGAAGCCCAGTAGGTCTGTGGCCCTCAGGGCCAGAGCCATGCTTTCAAGGCAGGGAAGCGGCCTGCAAGCTGAGTGGGAGTGGGGGAGGGGAGGGAGACAGCTGAAGCCGAGTCCAGAAGGGCGGCGATGGAAGAGCTGCAGCTGGGTCAGAGCCTGGAGGGAGGGCGGGGACTTCACTGAGGACCCCCCCGCCCCCCCGAGGCCAGCCCTAGGCCCCGGCGGTCGCGCATGCGCCCTTGGCCTGTGCGGTGTGTGGGGGGTTGAACCCAAGCCCGCAGGGCTCCCGGAGCGGCCAGAGAAAGAAGGGCCCATGGAGAGGTAGGCGAGGTGGGCAGGGGGCGCCACCTTACTCTCCTCAGCTCCCTGAGGGAGAGAGAGAGAGACAGAGACAGAGAGAGAGATCCCTGACCTCTGAGTCTCTGCCTCCACCGCTGGCTGGTGCCAACTCACGCGCCATCCCACTTCCAGCCATCACCCCCACGCCTGCCCCGGGGCCAGCCCCACCACAGAGAGGCCGGTTGGTTCCTGCTCACCTCTGTGCCGTCCCTTCCCGACCTGACCCCAGTGCAGGGGATAAGCTTCAGACAAGTCTTTCCATGTCCCTCTGCATGACAATAGACTTCCTCCCCTCTCCCATTCCACAGGCCCACCCACCCGGGACATCCACCTTTGTCATTAGCTCAGGAGAGGATGCAAGATGAGAATCTCTGCTATTGTGTGGGGAGACTCAGTTTCCCGGGTTTCCCCCATGGACACATGTTCTTCAGCTGGGTCTGATTTTCTCCAGACAAGCTGTCTTGGGAAGGATTTGGCCAGCCCTAAGAACCTGAAGGGAAAGGGCGGAGGGGGGTTCTCTCTCTGCCCCCGACAGCCCCGAGCTGGGTCGGTCCCTCAGACCTGGCCAGGGGCAGCCCATCCCCCGGCGCCCTTCCCCGGGGCATCCAAGGGCAGGCTCGGCGCCAGCCCCACCCCGCTCGCCACTGCCCGACCATCGTCCTCCCTCGGGGGGCCTGGGCAGGACAGGGACCCGGCTGTGGGAGGCCTCCAGATCTCAGGCCTGGCACACCGTTTACCAGGCTGCTTCCTCCTCTGACGGGGGCCCAGCACACGCCCCAGGAGACTTGGCAGCCGCCCCCAGGGCTCTATCCTCTGGAACTCGTCCCCTTGGAAGGGGCCTGGCCCAGGTGCCAGGTTCGGCTGGTCGGCCAGCCTCCTTTGGAGAAAGCAGGCAAGCCGAGCCAGGCTTGCAGTGGCCCTGGCGTGACACCTGCCACCTCAGGCAGAGGGCCTCCCGCGTGCCCTCCATGGCGGGTTTCTCCCCGGAGCCGTGGCCTGGGCACTAGGAAGGCCGGGCCTCCCCGACTCCCGGGAGGAGGGGCTAGCCCACTTGCGCCCTGGCCCCCAAACCCTCTGGTGCCATCTGCCTGTCTCGGCACTTCTGACTCCACAGAGCCTTTCCTACATCTGGGCTGCCTGCCGTGGAAAAGTGCAGGCGTGGGGTGAGGCCATGGCTTTGTCTTTCCAGGAAAAAATGAGCCCCTGGCCGAAGCAGCAGGCCCAGGCAGAGCCTTGAGCTTGAAGCCCAGTAGGTCTGTGGCCCTCAGGGCCAGAGCCATGCTTTCAAGGCAGGGAAGCGGCCTGCAAGCTGAGTGGGAGTGGGGGAGGGGAGGGAGACAGCTGAAGCCCAGTCCAGAAGGGCGGCGATGGAAGAGCTGCAGCTGGGTCAGAGCCTGGAGGGAGGGCGGGGCCTTCACTGAGGACCCCCCGCCCCCCGAGGCCAGCCCTAGGCCCCGGCGGTCGCGCATGCGCCCTTGGCCTGTGTGGTGTGTGGGGGCTTGAACCCAAGCCCGCAGGGCTCCCGGAGCGGCCAGAGAAAGAAGGGCCCATGGAGAGGTAGGCGAGGTGGGCAGGGGGCGCCACCTTACTCTCCTCAGCTCCCTGAGGGAGAGAGAGAGAGACAGAGACAGAGAGAGAGATCCCTGACCTCTGAGTCTCTGCCTCCACCGCTGGCTGGTGCCAACTCACGCGCCATCCCACTTCCAGCCATCACCCCCACGCCTGCCCCGGGGCCAGCCCCACCACAGAGAGGCCGGTTGGTTCCTGCTCACCTCTGTGCCGTCCCTTCCCGACCTGACCCCAGTGCAGGGGATAAGCTTCAGACAAGTCTTTCCATGTCCCTCTGCATGACAATAGACTTCCTCCCCTCTCCCATTCCACAGGCCCACCCACCCGGGACATCCACCTTTGTCATTAGCTCAGGAGAGGATGCAAGATGAGAATCTCTGCTATTGTGTGGGGAGACTCAGTTTCCCGGGTTTCCCCCATGGACACATGTTCTTCAGCTGGGTCTGATTTTCTCCAGACAAGCTGTCTTGGGAAGGATTTGGCCAGCCCTAAGAACCTGAAGGGAAAGGGCGGAGGGGGGTTCTCTCTCTGCCCCCGACAGCCCCGAGCTGGGTCGGTCCCTCAGACCTGGCCAGGGGCAGCCCATCCCCCGGCGCCCTTCCCCGGGGCATCCAAGGGCAGGCTCGGCGCCAGCCCCACCCCGCTCGCCACTGCCCGACCATCGTCCTCCCTCGGGGGGCCTGGGCAGGACAGGGACCCGGCTGTGGGAGGCCTCCAGATCTCAGGCCTGGCACACCGTTTACCAGGCTGCTTCCTCCTCTGACGGGGGCCCAGCACACGCCCCAGGAGACTTGGCAGCCGCCCCCAGGGCTCTATCCTCTGGAACTCGTCCCCTTGGAAGGGGCCTGGCCCAGGTGCCAGGTTCGGCTGGTCGGCCAGCCTCCTTTGGAGAAAGCAGGCAAGCCGAGCCAGGCTTGCAGTGGCCCTGGCGTGACACCTGCCACCTCAGGCAGAGGGCCTCCCGCGTGCCCTCCATGGCGGGTTTCTCCCCGGAGCCGTGGCCTGGGCACTAGGAAGGCCGGGCCTCCCCGACTCCCGGGAGGAGGGGCTAGCCCAGTTGCGCCCTGGCCCCCAAACCCTCTGGTGCCATCTGCCTGTCTCGGCACTTCTGACTCCACAGAGCCTTTCCTACATCTGGGCTGCCTGCCGTGGCAAAGTGCAGGCGTGGGGTGAGGCCATGGCTTTGTCTTTCCAGGAAAAAATGAGCCCCTGGCCGAAGCAGCAGGCCCAGGCAGAGCCTTGAGCTTGAAGCCCAGTAGGTCTGTGGCCCTCAGGGCCAGAGCCATGCTTTCAAGGCAGGGAAGCGGCCTGCAAGCTGAGTGGGAGTGGGGGAGGGGAGGGAGACAGCTGAAGCCGAGTCCAGAAGGGCGGCGATGGAAGAGCTGCAGCTGGGTCAGAGCCTGGAGGGAGGGCGGGGACTTCACTGAGGACCCCCCCGCCCCCCGAGGCCAGCCCTAGGCCCCGGCGGTCGCGCATGCGCCCTTGGCCTGTGCGGTGTGTGGGGGGTTGAACCCAAGCCCGCAGGGCTCCCGGAGCGGCCAGAGAAAGAAGGGCCCATGGAGAGGTAGGCGAGGTGGGCAGGGGGCGCCACCTTACTCTCCTCAGCTCCCTGAGGGAGAGAGAGAGAGACAGAGACAGAGAGAGAGATCCCTGACCTCTGAGTCTCTGCCTCCACCGCTGGCTGGTGCCAACTCACGCGCCATCCCACTTCCAGCCATCACCCCCACGCCTGCCCCGGGGCCAGCCCCACCACAGAGAGGCCGGTTGGTTCCTGCTCACCTCTGTGCCGTCCCTTCCCGACCTGACCCCAGTGCAGGGGATAAGCTTCAGACAAGTCTTTCCATGTCCCTCTGCATGACAATAGACTTCCTCCCCTCTCCCATTCCACAGGCCCACCCACCCGGGACATCCACCTTTGTCATTAGCTCAGGAGAGGATGCAAGATGAGAATCTCTGCTATTGTGTGGGGAGACTCAGTTTCCCGGGTTTCCCCCATGGACACATGTTCTTCAGCTGGGTCTGATTTTCTCCAGACAAGCTGTCTTGGGAAGGATTTGGCCAGCCCTAAGAACCTGAAGGGAAAGGGCGGAGGGGGGTTCTCTCTCTGCCCCCGACAGCCCCGAGCTGGGTCGGTCCCTCAGACCTGGCCAGGGGCAGCCCATCCCCCGGCGCCCTTCCCCGGGGCATCCAAGGGCAGGCTCGGCGCCAGCCCCACCCCGCTCGCCACTGCCCGACCATCGTCCTCCCTCGGGGGGCCTGGGCAGGACAGGGACCCGGCTGTGGGAGGCCTCCAGATCTCAGGCCTGGCACACCGTTTACCAGGCTGCTTCCTCCTCTGACGGGGGCCCAGCACACGCCCCAGGAGACTTGGCAGCCGCCCCCAGGGCTCTATCCTCTGGAACTCGTCCCCTTGGAAGGGGCCTGGCCCAGGTGCCAGGTTCGGCTGGTCGGCCAGCCTCCTTTGGAGAAAGCAGGCAAGCCGAGCCAGGCTTGCAGTGGCCCTGGCGTGACACCTGCCACCTCAGGCAGAGGGCCTCCCGCGTGCCCTCCATGGCGGGTTTCTCCCCGGAGCCGTGGCCTGGGCACTAGGAAGGCCGGGCCTCCCCGACTCCCGGGAGGAGGGGCTAGCCCAGTTGCGCCCTGGCCCCCAAACCCTCTGGTGCCATCTGCCTGTCTCGGCACTTCTGACTCCACAGAGCCTTTCCTACATCTGGGCTGCCTGCCGTGGCAAAGTGCAGGCGTGGGGTGAGGCCATGGCTTTGTCTTTCCAGGAAAAAATGAGCCCCTGGCCGAAGCAGCAGGCCCAGGCAGAGCCTTGAGCTTGAAGCCCAGTAGGTCTGTGGCCCTCAGGGCCAGAGCCATGCTTTCAAGGCAGGGAAGCGGCCTGCAAGCTGAGTGGGAGTGGGGGAGGGGAGGGAGACAGCTGAAGCCGAGTCCAGAAGGGCGGCGATGGAAGAGCTGCAGCTGGGTCAGAGCCTGGAGGGAGGGCGGGGACTTCACTGAGGACCCCCCCGCCCCCCGAGGCCAGCCCTAGGCCCCGGCGGTCGCGCATGCGCCCTTGGCCTGTGCGGTGTGTGGGGGGTTGAACCCAAGCCCGCAGGGCTCCCGGAGCGGCCAGAGAAAGAAGGGCCCATGGAGAGGTAGGCGAGGTGGGCAGGGGGCGCCACCTTACTCTCCTCAGCTCCCTGAGGGAGAGAGAGAGAGACAGAGACAGAGAGAGAGATCCCTGACCTCTGAGTCTCTGCCTCCACCGCTGGCTGGTGCCAACTCACGCGCCATCCCACTTCCAGCCATCACCCCCACGCCTGCCCCGGGGCCAGCCCCACCACAGAGAGGCCGGTTGGTTCCTGCTCACCTCTGTGCCGTCCCTTCCCGACCTGACCCCAGTGCAGGGGATAAGCTTCAGACAAGTCTTTCCATGTCCCTCTGCATGACAATAGACTTCCTCCCCTCTCCCATTCCACAGGCCCACCCACCCGGGACATCCACCTTTGTCATTAGCTCAGGAGAGGATGCAAGATGAGAATCTCTGCTATTGTGTGGGGAGACTCAGTTTCCCGGGTTTCCCCCATGGACACATGTTCTTCAGCTGGGTCTGATTTTCTCCAGACAAGCTGTCTTGGGAAGGATTTGGCCAGCCCTAAGAACCTGAAGGGAAAGGGCGGAGGGGGGTTCTCTCTCTGCCCCCGACAGCCCCGAGCTGGGTCGGTCCCTCAGACCTGGCCAGGGGCAGCCCATCCCCCGGCGCCCTTCCCCGGGGCATCCAAGGGCAGGCTCGGCGCCAGCCCCACCCCGCTCGCCACTGCCCGACCATCGTCCTCCCTCGGGGGGCCTGGGCAGGACAGGGACCCGGCTGTGGGAGGCCTCCAGATCTCAGGCCTGGCACACCGTTTACCAGGCTGCTTCCTCCTCTGACGGGGGCCCAGCACACGCCCCAGGAGACTTGGCAGCCGCCCCCAGGGCTCTATCCTCTGGAACTCGTCCCCTTGGAAGGGGCCTGGCCCAGGTGCCAGGTTCGGCTGGTCGGCCAGCCTCCTTTGGAGAAAGCAGGCAAGCCGAGCCAGGCTTGCAGTGGCCCTGGCGTGACACCTGCCACCTCAGGCAGAGGGCCTCCCGCGTGCCCTCCATGGCGGGTTTCTCCCCGGAGCCGTGGCCTGGGCACTAGGAAGGCCGGGCCTCCCCGACTCCCGGGAGGAGGGGCTAGCCCAGTTGCGCCCTGGCCCCCAAACCCTCTGGTGCCATCTGCCTGTCTCGGCACTTCTGACTCCACAGAGCCTTTCCTACATCTGGGCTGCCTGCCGTGGCAAAGTGCAGGCGTGGGGTGAGGCCATGGCTTTGTCTTTCCAGGAAAAAATGAGCCCCTGGCCGAAGCAGCAGGCCCAGGCAGAGCCTTGAGCTTGAAGCCCAGTAGGTCTGTGGCCCTCAGGGCCAGAGCCATGCTTTCAAGGCAGGGAAGCGGCCTGCAAGCTGAGTGGGAGTGGGGGAGGGGAGGGAGACAGCTGAAGCCGAGTCCAGAAGGGCGGCGATGGAAGAGCTGCAGCTGGGTCAGAGCCTGGAGGGAGGGCGGGGACTTCACTGAGGACCCCCCCGCCCCCCGAGGCCAGCCCTAGGCCCCGGCGGTCGCGCATGCGCCCTTGGCCTGTGCGGTGTGTGGGGGGTTGAACCCAAGCCCGCAGGGCTCCCGGAGCGGCCAGAGAAAGAAGGGCCCATGGAGAGGTAGGCGAGGTGGGCAGGGGGCGCCACCTTACTCTCCTCAGCTCCCTGAGGGAGAGAGAGAGAGACAGAGACAGAGAGAGAGATCCCTGACCTCTGAGTCTCTGCCTCCACCGCTGGCTGGTGCCAACTCACGCGCCATCCCACTTCCAGCCATCACCCCCACGCCTGCCCCGGGGCCAGCCCCACCACAGAGAGGCCGGTTGGTTCCTGCTCACCTCTGTGCCGTCCCTTCCCGACCTGACCCCAGTGCAGGGGATAAGCTTCAGACAAGTCTTTCCATGTCCCTCTGCATGACAATAGACTTCCTCCCCTCTCCCATTCCACAGGCCCACCCACCCGGGACATCCACCTTTGTCATTAGCTCAGGAGAGGATGCAAGATGAGAATCTCTGCTATTGTGTGGGGAGACTCAGTTTCCCGGGTTTCCCCCATGGACACATGTTCTTCAGCTGGGTCTGATTTTCTCCAGACAAGCTGTCTTGGGAAGGATTTGGCCAGCCCTAAGAACCTGAAGGGAAAGGGCGGAGGGGGGTTCTCTCTCTGCCCCCGACAGCCCCGAGCTGGGTCGGTCCCTCAGACCTGGCCAGGGGCAGCCCATCCCCCGGCGCCCTTCCCCGGGGCATCCAAGGGCAGGCTCGGCGCCAGCCCCACCCCGCTCGCCACTGCCCGACCATCGTCCTCCCTCGGGGGGCCTGGGCAGGACAGGGACCCGGCTGTGGGAGGCCTCCAGATCTCAGGCCTGGCACACCGTTTACCAGGCTGCTTCCTCCTCTGACGGGGGCCCAGCACACGCCCCAGGAGACTTGGCAGCCGCCCCCAGGGCTCTATCCTCTGGAACTCGTCCCCTTGGAAGGGGCCTGGCCCAGGTGCCAGGTTCGGCTGGTCGGCCAGCCTCCTTTGGAGAAAGCAGGCAAGCCGAGCCAGGCTTGCAGTGGCCCTGGCGTGACACCTGCCACCTCAGGCAGAGGGCCTCCCGCGTGCCCTCCATGGCGGGTTTCTCCCCGGAGCCGTGGCCTGGGCACTAGGAAGGCCGGGCCTCCCCGACTCCCGGGAGGAGGGGCTAGCCCAGTTGCGCCCTGGCCCCCAAACCCTCTGGTGCCATCTGCCTGTCTCGGCACTTCTGACTCCACAGAGCCTTTCCTACATCTGGGCTGCCTGCCGTGGCAAAGTGCAGGCGTGGGGTGAGGCCATGGCTTTGTCTTTCCAGGAAAAAATGAGCCCCTGGCCGAAGCAGCAGGCCCAGGCAGAGCCTTGAGCTTGAAGCCCAGTAGGTCTGTGGCCCTCAGGGCCAGAGCCATGCTTTCAAGGCAGGGAAGCGGCCTGCAAGCTGAGTGGGAGTGGGGGAGGGGAGGGAGACAGCTGAAGCCGAGTCCAGAAGGGCGGCGATGGAAGAGCTGCAGCTGGGTCAGAGCCTGGAGGGAGGGCGGGGACTTCACTGAGGACCCCCCCGCCCCCCGAGGCCAGCCCTAGGCCCCGGCGGTCGCGCATGCGCCCTTGGCCTGTGCGGTGTGTGGGGGGTTGAACCCAAGCCCGCAGGGCTCCCGGAGCGGCCAGAGAAAGAAGGGCCCATGGAGAGGTAGGCGAGGTGGGCAGGGGGCGCCACCTTACTCTCCTCAGCTCCCTGAGGGAGAGAGAGAGAGACAGAGACAGAGAGAGAGATCCCTGACCTCTGAGTCTCTGCCTCCACCGCTGGCTGGTGCCAACTCACGCGCCATCCCACTTCCAGCCATCACCCCCACGCCTGCCCCGGGGCCAGCCCCACCACAGAGAGGCCGGTTGGTTCCTGCTCACCTCTGTGCCGTCCCTTCCCGACCTGACCCCAGTGCAGGGGATAAGCTTCAGACAAGTCTTTCCATGTCCCTCTGCATGACAATAGACTTCCTCCCCTCTCCCATTCCACAGGCCCACCCACCCGGGACATCCACCTTTGTCATTAGCTCAGGAGAGGATGCAAGATGAGAATCTCTGCTATTGTGTGGGGAGACTCAGTTTCCCGGGTTTCCCCCATGGACACATGTTCTTCAGCTGGGTCTGATTTTCTCCAGACAAGCTGTCTTGGGAAGGATTTGGCCAGCCCTAAGAACCTGAAGGGAAAGGGCGGAGGGGGGTTCTCTCTCTGCCCCCGACAGCCCCGAGCTGGGTCGGTCCCTCAGACCTGGCCAGGGGCAGCCCATCCCCCGGCGCCCTTCCCCGGGGCATCCAAGGGCAGGCTCGGCGCCAGCCCCACCCCGCTCGCCACTGCCCGACCATCGTCCTCCCTCGGGGGGCCTGGGCAGGACAGGGACCCGGCTGTGGGAGGCCTCCAGATCTCAGGCCTGGCACACCGTTTACCAGGCTGCTTCCTCCTCTGACGGGGGCCCAGCACACGCCCCAGGAGACTTGGCAGCCGCCCCCAGGGCTCTATCCTCTGGAACTCGTCCCCTTGGAAGGGGCCTGGCATAGGTGCCAGGTTCGGCTGGTCGGCCAGCCTCCTTTGGAGAAAGCAGGCAAGCCGAGCCAGGCTTGCAGTGGCCCTGGCGTGACACCTGCCACCTCAGGCAGAGGGCCTCCCGCGTGCCCTCCATGGCGGGTTTCTCCCCGGAGCCGTGGCCTGGGCACTAGGAAGGCCGGGCCTCCCCGACTCCCGGGAGGAGGGGCTAGCCCAGTTGCGCCCTGGCCCCCAAACCCTCTGGTGCCATCTGCCTGTCTCGGCACTTCTGACTCCACAGAGCCTTTCCTACATCTGGGCTGCCTGCCGTGGCAAAGTGCAGGCGTGGGGTGAGGCCATGGCTTTGTCTTTCCAGGAAAAAATGAGCCCCTGGCCGAAGCAGCAGGCCCAGGCAGAGCCTTGAGCTTGAAGCCCAGTAGGTCTGTGGCCCTCAGGGCCAGAGCCATGCTTTCAAGGCAGGGAAGCGGCCTGCAAGCTGAGTGGGAGTGGGGGAGGGGAGGGAGACAGCTGAAGCCGAGTCCAGAAGGGCGGCGATGGAAGAGCTGCAGCTGGGTCAGAGCCTGGAGGGAGGGCGGGGACTTCACTGAGGACCCCCCCGCCCCCCGAGGCCAGCCCTAGGCCCCGGCGGTCGCGCATGCGCCCTTGGCCTGTGCGGTGTGTGGGGGGTTGAACCCAAGCCCGCAGGGCTCCCGGAGCGGCCAGAGAAAGAAGGGCCCATGGAGAGGTAGGCGAGGTGGGCAGGGGGCGCCACCTTACTCTCCTCAGCTCCCTGAGGGAGAGAGAGAGAGACAGAGACAGAGAGAGAGATCCCTGACCTCTGAGTCTCTGCCTCCACCGCTGGCTGGTGCCAACTCACGCGCCATCCCACTTCCAGCCATCACCCCCACGCCTGCCCCGGGGCCAGCCCCACCACAGAGAGGCCGGTTGGTTCCTGCTCACCTCTGTGCCGTCCCTTCCCGACCTGACCCCAGTGCAGGGGATAAGCTTCAGACAAGTCTTTCCATGTCCCTCTGCATGACAATAGACTTCCTCCCCTCTCCCATTCCACAGGCCCACCCACCCGGGACATCCACCTTTGTCATTAGCTCAGGAGAGGATGCAAGATGAGAATCTCTGCTATTGTGTGGGGAGACTCAGTTTCCCGGGTTTCCCCCATGGACACATGTTCTTCAGCTGGGTCTGATTTTCTCCAGACAAGCTGTCTTGGGAAGGATTTGGCCAGCCCTAAGAACCTGAAGGGAAAGGGCGGAGGGGGGTTCTCTCTCTGCCCCCGACAGCCCCGAGCTGGGTCGGTCCCTCAGACCTGGCCAGGGGCAGCCCATCCCCCGGCGCCCTTCCCCGGGGCATCCAAGGGCAGGCTCGGCGCCAGCCCCACCCCGCTCGCCACTGCCCGACCATCGTCCTCCCTCGGGGGGCCTGGGCAGGACAGGGACCCGGCTGTGGGAGGCCTCCAGATCTCAGGCCTGGCACACCGTTTACCAGGCTGCTTCCTCCTCTGACGGGGGCCCAGCACACGCCCCAGGAGACTTGGCAGCCGCCCCCAGGGCTCTATCCTCTGGAACTCGTCCCCTTGGAAGGGGCCTGGCCCAGGTGCCAGGTTCGGCTGGTCGGCCAGCCTCCTTTGGAGAAAGCAGGCAAGCCGAGCCAGGCTTGCAGTGGCCCTGGCGTGACACCTGCCACCTCAGGCAGAGGGCCTCCCGCGTGCCCTCCATGGCGGGTTTCTCCCCGGAGCCGTGGCCTGGGCACTAGGAAGGCCGGGCCTCCCCGACTCCCGGGAGGAGGGGCTAGCCCAGTTGCGCCCTGGCCCCCAAACCCTCTGGTGCCATCTGCCTGTCTCGGCACTTCTGACTCCACAGAGCCTTTCCTACATCTGGGCTGCCTGCCGTGGCAAAGTGCAGGCGTGGGGTGAGGCCATGGCTTTGTCTTTCCAGGAAAAAATGAGCCCCTGGCCGAAGCAGCAGGCCCAGGCAGAGCCTTGAGCTTGAAGCCCAGTAGGTCTGTGGCCCTCAGGGCCAGAGCCATGCTTTCAAGGCAGGGAAGCGGCCTGCAAGCTGAGTGGGAGTGGGGGAGGGGAGGGAGACAGCTGAAGCCGAGTCCAGAAGGGCGGCGATGGAAGAGCTGCAGCTGGGTCAGAGCCTGGAGGGAGGGCGGGGACTTCACTGAGGACCCCCCCGCCCCCCGAGGCCAGCCCTAGGCCCCGGCGGTCGCGCATGCGCCCTTGGCCTGTGCGGTGTGTGGGGGGTTGAACCCAAGCCCGCAGGGCTCCCGGAGCGGCCAGAGAAAGAAGGGCCCATGGAGAGGTAGGCGAGGTGGGCAGGGGGCGCCACCTTACTCTCCTCAGCTCCCTGAGGGAGAGAGAGAGAGACAGAGACAGAGAGAGAGATCCCTGACCTCTGAGTCTCTGCCTCCACCGCTGGCTGGTGCCAACTCACGCGCCATCCCACTTCCAGCCATCACCCCCACGCCTGCCCCGGGGCCAGCCCCACCACAGAGAGGCCGGTTGGTTCCTGCTCACCTCTGTGCCGTCCCTTCCCGACCTGACCCCAGTGCAGGGGATAAGCTTCAGACAAGTCTTTCCATGTCCCTCTGCATGACAATAGACTTCCTCCCCTCTCCCATTCCACAGGCCCACCCACCCGGGACATCCACCTTTGTCATTAGCTCAGGAGAGGATGCAAGATGAGAATCTCTGCTATTGTGTGGGGAGACTCAGTTTCCCGGGTTTCCCCCATGGACACATGTTCTTCAGCTGGGTCTGATTTTCTCCAGACAAGCTGTCTTGGGAAGGATTTGGCCAGCCCTAAGAACCTGAAGGGAAAGGGCGGAGGGGGGTTCTCTCTCTGCCCCCGACAGCCCCGAGCTGGGTCGGTCCCTCAGACCTGGCCAGGGGCAGCCCATCCCCCGGCGCCCTTCCCCGGGGCATCCAAGGGCAGGCTCGGCGCCAGCCCCACCCCGCTCGCCACTGCCCGACCATCGTCCTCCCTCGGGGGGCCTGGGCAGGACAGGGACCCGGCTGTGGGAGGCCTCCAGATCTCAGGCCTGGCACACCGTTTACCAGGCTGCTTCCTCCTCTGACGGGGGCCCAGCACACGCCCCAGGAGACTTGGCAGCCGCCCCCAGGGCTCTATCCTCTGGAACTCGTCCCCTTGGAAGGGGCCTGGCCCAGGTGCCAGGTTCGGCTGGTCGGCCAGCCTCCTTTGGAGAAAGCAGGCAAGCCGAGCCAGGCTTGCAGTGGCCCTGGCGTGACACCTGCCACCTCAGGCAGAGGGCCTCCCGCGTGCCCTCCATGGCGGGTTTCTCCCCGGAGCCGTGGCCTGGGCACTAGGAAGGCCGGGCCTCCCCGACTCCCGGGAGGAGGGGCTAGCCCAGTTGCGCCCTGGCCCCCAAACCCTCTGGTGCCATCTGCCTGTCTCGGCACTTCTGACTCCACAGAGCCTTTCCTACATCTGGGCTGCCTGCCGTGGCAAAGTGCAGGCGTGGGGTGAGGCCATGGCTTTGTCTTTCCAGGAAAAAATGAGCCCCTGGCCGAAGCAGCAGGCCCAGGCAGAGCCTTGAGCTTGAAGCCCAGTAGGTCTGTGGCCCTCAGGGCCAGAGCCATGCTTTCAAGGCAGGGAAGCGGCCTGCAAGCTGAGTGGGAGTGGGGGAGGGGAGGGAGACAGCTGAAGCCGAGTCCAGAAGGGCGGCGATGGAAGAGCTGCAGCTGGGTCAGAGCCTGGAGGGAGGGCGGGGACTTCACTGAGGACCCCCCCGCCCCCCGAGGCCAGCCCTAGGCCCCGGCGGTCGCGCATGCGCCCTTGGCCTGTGCGGTGTGTGGGGGGTTGAACCCAAGCCCGCAGGGCTCCCGGAGCGGCCAGAGAAAGAAGGGCCCATGGAGAGGTAGGCGAGGTGGGCAGGGGGCGCCACCTTACTCTCCTCAGCTCCCTGAGGGAGAGAGAGAGAGACAGAGACAGAGAGAGAGATCCCTGACCTCTGAGTCTCTGCCTCCACCGCTGGCTGGTGCCAACTCACGCGCCATCCCACTTCCAGCCATCACCCCCACGCCTGCCCCGGGGCCAGCCCCACCACAGAGAGGCCGGTTGGTTCCTGCTCACCTCTGTGCCGTCCCTTCCCGACCTGACCCCAGTGCAGGGGATAAGCTTCAGACAAGTCTTTCCATGTCCCTCTGCATGACAATAGACTTCCTCCCCTCTCCCATTCCACAGGCCCACCCACCCGGGACATCCACCTTTGTCATTAGCTCAGGAGAGGATGCAAGATGAGAATCTCTGCTATTGTGTGGGGAGACTCAGTTTCCCGGGTTTCCCCCATGGACACATGTTCTTCAGCTGGGTCTGATTTTCTCCAGACAAGCTGTCTTGGGAAGGATTTGGCCAGCCCTAAGAACCTGAAGGGAAAGGGCGGAGGGGGGTTCTCTCTCTGCCCCCGACAGCCCCGAGCTGGGTCGGTCCCTCAGACCTGGCCAGGGGCAGCCCATCCCCCGGCGCCCTTCCCCGGGGCATCCAAGGGCAGGCTCGGCGCCAGCCCCACCCCGCTCGCCACTGCCCGACCATCGTCCTCCCTCGGGGGGCCTGGGCAGGACAGGGACCCGGCTGTGGGAGGCCTCCAGATCTCAGGCCTGGCACACCGTTTACCAGGCTGCTTCCTCCTCTGACGGGGGCCCAGCACACGCCCCAGGAGACTTGGCAGCCGCCCCCAGGGCTCTATCCTCTGGAACTCGTCCCCTTGGAAGGGGCCTGGCCCAGGTGCCAGGTTCGGCTGGTCGGCCGGCCTCCTTTGGAGAAAGCAGGCAAGCCGAGCCAGGCTTGCAGTGGCCCTGGCGTGACACCTGCCACCTCAGGCAGAGGGCCTCCCGCGTGCCCTCCATGGCGGGTTTCTCCCCGGAGCCGTGGCCTGGGCACTAGGAAGGCCGGGCCTCCCCGACTCCCGGGAGGAGGGGCTAGCCCAGTTGCGCCCTGGCCCCCAAACCCTCTGGTGCCATCTGCCTGTCTCGGCACTTCTGACTCCACAGAGCCTTTCCTACATCTGGGCTGCCTGCCGTGGCAAAGTGCAGGCGTGGGGTGAGGCCATGGCTTTGTCTTTCCAGGAAAAAATGAGCCCCTGGCCGAAGCAGCAGGCCCAGGCAGAGCCTTGAGCTTGAAGCCCAGTAGGTCTGTGGCCCTCAGGGCCAGAGCCATGCTTTCAAGGCAGGGAAGCGGCCTGCAAGCTGAGTGGGAGTGGGGGAGGGGAGGGAGACAGCTGAAGCCGAGTCCAGAAGGGCGGCGATGGAAGAGCTGCAGCTGGGTCAGAGCCTGGAGGGAGGGCGGGGACTTCACTGAGGACCCCCCCCGCCCCCCGAGGCCAGCCCTAGGCCCCGGCGGTCGCGCATGCGCCCTTGGCCTGTGCGGTGTGTGGGGGGTTGAACCCAAGCCCGCAGGGCTCCCGGAGCGGCCAGAGAAAGAAGGGCCCATGGAGAGGTAGGCGAGGTGGGCAGGGGGCGCCACCTTACTCTCCTCAGCTCCCTGAGGGAGAGAGAGAGAGACAGAGACAGAGAGAGAGATCCCTGACCTCTGAGTCTCTGCCTCCACCGCTGGCTGGTGCCAACTCACGCGCCATCCCACTTCCAGCCATCACCCCCACGCCTGCCCCGGGGCCAGCCCCACCACAGAGAGGCCGGTTGGTTCCTGCTCACCTCTGTGCCGTCCCTTCCCGACCTGACCCCAGTGCAGGGGATAAGCTTCAGACAAGTCTTTCCATGTCCCTCTGCATGACAATAGACTTCCTCCCCTCTCCCATTCCACAGGCCCACCCACCCGGGACATCCACCTTTGTCATTAGCTCAGGAGAGGATGCAAGATGAGAATCTCTGCTATTGTGTGGGGAGACTCAGTTTCCCGGGTTTCCCCCATGGACACATGTTCTTCAGCTGGGTCTGATTTTCTCCAGACAAGCTGTCTTGGGAAGGATTTGGCCAGCCCTAAGAACCTGAAGGGAAAGGGCGGAGGGGGGTTCTCTCTCTGCCCCCGACAGCCCCGAGCTGGGTCGGTCCCTCAGACCTGGCCAGGGGCAGCCCATCCCCCGGCGCCCTTCCCCGGGGCATCCAAGGGCAGGCTCGGCGCCAGCCCCACCCCGCTCGCCACTGCCCGACCATCGTCCTCCCTCGGGGGGCCTGGGCAGGACAGGGACCCGGCTGTGGGAGGCCTCCAGATCTCAGGCCTGGCACACCGTTTACCAGGCTGCTTCCTCCTCTGACGGGGGCCCAGCACACGCCCCAGGAGACTTGGCAGCCGCCCCCAGGGCTCTATCCTCTGGAACTCGTCCCCTTGGAAGGGGCCTGGCCCAGGTGCCAGGTTCGGCTGGTCGGCCAGCCTCCTTTGGAGAAAGCAGGCAAGCCGAGCCAGGCTTGCAGTGGCCCTGGCGTGACACCTGCCACCTCAGGCAGAGGGCCTCCCGCGTGCCCTCCATGGCGGGTTTCTCCCCGGAGCCGTGGCCTGGGCACTAGGAAGGCCGGGCCTCCCCGACTCCCGGGAGGAGGGGCTAGCCCAGTTGCGCCCTGGCCCCCAAACCCTCTGGTGCCATCTGCCTGTCTCGGCACTTCTGACTCCACAGAGCCTTTCCTACATCTGGGCTGCCTGCCGTGGCAAAGTGCAGGCGTGGGGTGAGGCCATGGCTTTGTCTTTCCAGGAAAAAATGAGCCCCTGGCCGAAGCAGCAGGCCCAGGCAGAGCCTTGAGCTTGAAGCCCAGTAGGTCTGTGGCCCTCAGGGCCAGAGCCATGCTTTCAAGGCAGGGAAGCGGCCTGCAAGCTGAGTGGGAGTGGGGGAGGGGAGGGAGACAGCTGAAGCCGAGTCCAGAAGGGCGGCGATGGAAGAGCTGCAGCTGGGTCAGAGCCTGGAGGGAGGGCGGGGCCTTCACTGAGGACCCCCCCCCCCCCCCGAGGCCAGCCCTAGGCCCCAGCGGTCGCGCATGCGCCCTTGGCCTGTGCGGTGTGTGGGGGGTTGAACCCAAGCCCGCAGGGCTCCCGGAGCGGCCAGAGAAAGAAGGGCCCATGGAGAGGTAGGCGAGGTGGGCAGGGGGCGCCACCTTACTCTCCTCAGCTCCCTGAGGGAGAGAGAGAGAGACAGAGACAGAGAGAGAGATCCCTGACCTCTGAGTCTCTGCCTCCACCGCTGGCTGGTGCCAACTCACGCGCCATCCCACTTCCAGCCATCACCCCCACGCCTGCCCCGGGGCCAGCCCCACCACAGAGAGGCCGGTTGGTTCCTGCTCACCTCTGTGCCGTCCCTTCCCGACCTGACCCCAGTGCAGGGGATAAGCTTCAGACAAGTCTTTCCATGTCCCTCTGCATGACAATAGACTTCCTCCCCTCTCCCATTCCACAGGCCCACCCACCCGGGACATCCACCTTTGTCATTAGCTCAGGAGAGGATGCAAGATGAGAATCTCTGCTATTGTGTGGGGAGACTCAGTTTCCCGGGTTTCCCCCATGGACACATGTTCTTCAGCTGGGTCTGATTTTCTCCAGACAAGCTGTCTTGGGAAGGATTTGGCCAGCCCTAAGAACCTGAAGGGAAAGGGCGGAGGGGGGTTCTCTCTCTGCCCCCGACAGCCCCGAGCTGGGTCGGTCCCTCAGACCTGGCCAGGGGCAGCCCATCCCCCGGCGCCCTTCCCCGGGGCATCCAAGGGCAGGCTCGGCGCCAGCCCCACCCCGCTCGCCACTGCCCGACCATCGTCCTCCCTCGGGGGGCCTGGGCAGGACAGGGACCCGGCTGTGGGAGGCCTCCAGATCTCAGGCCTGGCACACCGTTTACCAGGCTGCTTCCTCCTCTGACGGGGGCCCAGCACACGCCCCAGGAGACTTGGCAGCCGCCCCCAGGGCTCTATCCTCTGGAACTCGTCCCCTTGGAAGGGGCCTGGCCCAGGTGCCAGGTTCGGCTGGTCGGCCAGCCTCCTTTGGAGAAAGCAGGCAAGCCGAGCCAGGCTTGCAGTGGCCCTGGCGTGACACCTGCCACCTCAGGCAGAGGGCCTCCCGCGTGCCCTCCATGGCGGGTTTCTCCCCGGAGCCGTGGCCTGGGCACTAGGAAGGCCGGGCCTCCCCGACTCCCGGGAGGAGGGGCTAGCCCAGTTGCGCCCTGGCCCCCAAACCCTCTGGTGCCATCTGCCTGTCTCGGCACTTCTGACTCCACAGAGCCTTTCCTACATCTGGGCTGCCTGCCGTGGCAAAGTGCAGGCGTGGGGTGAGGCCATGGCTTTGTCTTTCCAGGAAAAAATGAGCCCCTGGCCGAAGCAGCAGGCCCAGGCAGAGCCTTGAGCTTGAAGCCCAGTAGGTCTGTGGCCCTCAGGGCCAGAGCCATGCTTTCAAGGCAGGGAAGCGGCCTGCAAGCTGAGTGGGAGTGGGGGAGGGGAGGGAGACAGCTGAAGCCGAGTCCAGAAGGGCGGCGATGGAAGAGCTGCAGCTGGGTCAGAGCCTGGAGGGAGGGCGGGGCCTTCACTGAGGACCCCCCCCCCCCGAGGCCAGCCCTAGGCCCCGGCGGTCGCGCATGCGCCCTTGGCCTGTGCGGTGTGTGGGGGGTTGAACCCAAGCCCGCAGGGCTCCCGGAGCGGCCAGAGAAAGAAGGGCCCATGGAGAGGTAGGCGAGGTGGGCAGGGGGCGCCACCTTACTCTCCTCAGCTCCCTGAGGGAGAGAGAGAGAGACAGAGACAGAGAGAGAGATCCCTGACCTCTGAGTCTCTGCCTCCACCGCTGGCTGGTGCCAACTCACGCGCCATCCCACTTCCAGCCATCACCCCCACGCCTGCCCCGGGGCCAGCCCCACCACAGAGAGGCCGGTTGGTTCCTGCTCACCTCTGTGCCGTCCCTTCCCGACCTGACCCCAGTGCAGGGGATAAGCTTCAGACAAGTCTTTCCATGTCCCTCTGCATGACAATAGACTTCCTCCCCTCTCCCATTCCACAGGCCCACCCACCCGGGACATCCACCTTTGTCATTAGCTCAGGAGAGGATGCAAGATGAGAATCTCTGCTATTGTGTGGGGAGACTCAGTTTCCCGGGTTTCCCCCATGGACACATGTTCTTCAGCTGGGTCTGATTTTCTCCAGACAAGCTGTCTTGGGAAGGATTTGGCCAGCCCTAAGAACCTGAAGGGAAAGGGCGGAGGGGGGTTCTCTCTCTGCCCCCGACAGCCCCGAGCTGGGTCGGTCCCTCAGACCTGGCCAGGGGCAGCCCATCCCCCGGCGCCCTTCCCCGGGGCATCCAAGGGCAGGCTCGGCGCCAGCCCCACCCCGCTCGCCACTGCCCGACCATCGTCCTCCCTCGGGGGGCCTGGGCAGGACAGGGACCCGGCTGTGGGAGGCCTCCAGATCTCAGGCCTGGCACACCGTTTACCAGGCTGCTTCCTCCTCTGACGGGGGCCCAGCACACGCCCCAGGAGACTTGGCAGCCGCCCCCAGGGCTCTATCCTCTGGAACTCGTCCCCTTGGAAGGGGCCTGGCCCAGGTGCCAGGTTCGGCTGGTCGGCCAGCCTCCTTTGGAGAAAGCAGGCAAGCCGAGCCAGGCTTGCAGTGGCCCTGGCGTGACACCTGCCACCTCAGGCAGAGGGCCTCCCGCGTGCCCTCCATGGCGGGTTTCTCCCCGGAGCCGTGGCCTGGGCACTAGGAAGGCCGGGCCTCCCCGACTCCCGGGAGGAGGGGCTAGCCCAGTTGCGCCCTGGCCCCCAAACCCTCTGGTGCCATCTGCCTGTCTCGGCACTTCTGACTCCACAGAGCCTTTCCTACATCTGGGCTGCCTGCCGTGGCAAAGTGCAGGCGTGGGGTGAGGCCATGGCTTTGTCTTTCCAGGAAAAAATGAGCCCCTGGCCGAAGCAGCAGGCCCAGGCAGAGCCTTGAGCTTGAAGCCCAGTAGGTCTGTGGCCCTCAGGGCCAGAGCAATGCTTTCAAGGCAGGGAAGCGGCCTGCAAGCTGAGTGGGAGTGGGGGAGGGGAGGGAGACAGCTGAAGCCGAGTCCAGAAGGGCGGCGATGGAAGAGCTGCAGCTGGGTCAGAGCCTGGAGGGAGGGCGGGGCCTTCACTGAGGAACCCCCCCCCCCCCCCCCCGAGGCCAGCCCTAGGCCCCGGCGGTCGCGCATGCGCCCTTGGCCTGTGCGGTGTGTGGGGGGTTGAACCCAAGCCCGCAGGGCTCCCGGAGCGGCCAGAGAAAGAAGGGCCCATGGAGAGGTAGGCGAGGTGGGCAGGGGGCGCCACCTTACTCTCCTCAGCTCCCTGAGGGAGAGAGAGAGAGACAGAGACAGAGAGAGAGATCCCTGACCTCTGAGTCTCTGCCTCCACCGCTGGCTGGTGCCAACTCACGCGCCATCCCACTTCCAGCCATCACCCCCACGCCTGCCCCGGGGCCAGCCCCACCACAGAGAGGCCGGTTGGTTCCTGCTCACCTCTGTGCCGTCCCTTCCCGACCTGACCCCAGTGCAGGGGATAAGCTTCAGACAAGTCTTTCCATGTCCCTCTGCATGACAATAGACTTCCTCCCCTCTCCCATTCCACAGGCCCACCCACCCGGGACATCCACCTTTGTCATTAGCTCAGGAGAGGATGCAAGATGAGAATCTCTGCTATTGTGTGGGGAGACTCAGTTTCCCGGGTTTCCCCCATGGACACATGTTCTTCAGCTGGGTCTGATTTTCTCCAGACAAGCTGTCTTGGGAAGGATTTGGCCAGCCCTAAGAACCTGAAGGGAAAGGGCGGAGGGGGGTTCTCTCTCTGCCCCCGACAGCCCCGAGCTGGGTCGGTCCCTCAGACCTGGCCAGGGGCAGCCCATCCCCCGGCGCCCTTCCCCGGGGCATCCAAGGGCAGGCTCGGCGCCAGCCCCACCCCGCTCGCCACTGCCCGACCATCGTCCTCCCTCGGGGGGCCTGGGCAGGACAGGGACCCGGCTGTGGGAGGCCTCCAGATCTCAGGCCTGGCACACCGTTTACCAGGCTGCTTCCTCCTCTGACGGGGGCCCAGCACACGCCCCAGGAGACTTGGCAGCCGCCCCCAGGGCTCTATCCTCTGGAACTCGTCCCCTTGGAAGGGGCCTGGCCCAGGTGCCAGGTTCGGCTGGTCGGCCAGCCTCCTTTGGAGAAAGCAGGCAAGCCGAGCCAGGCTTGCAGTGGCCCTGGCGTGACACCTGCCACCTCAGGCAGAGGGCCTCCCGCGTGCCCTCCATGGCGGGTTTCTACCCGGAGCCGTGGCCTGGGCACTAGGAAGGCCGGGCCTCCCCGACTCCCGGGAGGAGGGGCTAGCCCAGTTGCGCCCTGGCCCCCAAACCCTCTGGTGCCATCTGCCTGTCTCGGCACTTCTGACTCCACAGAGCCTTTCCTACATCTGGGCTGCCTGCCGTGGCAAAGTGCAGGCGTGGGGTGAGGCCATGGCTTTGTCTTTCCAGGAAAAAATGAGCCCCTGGCCGAAGCAGCAGGCCCAGGCAGAGCCTTGAGCTTGAAGCCCAGTAGGTCTGTGGCCCTCAGGGCCAGAGCCATGCTTTCAAGGCAGGGAAGCGGCCTGCAAGCTGAGTGGGAGTGGGGGAGGGGAGGGAGACAGCTGAAGCCGAGTCCAGAAGGGCGGCGATGGAAGAGCTGCAGCTGGGTCAGAGCCTGGAGGGAGGGCGGGGCCTTCACTGAGGACCCCCCCCCCCGAGGCCAGCCCTAGGCCCCGGCGGTCGCGCATGCGCCCTTGGCCTGTGCGGTGTGTGGGGGGTTGAACCCAAGCCCGCAGGGCTCCCGGAGCGGCCAGAGAAAGAAGGGCCCATGGAGAGGTAGGCGAGGTGGGCAGGGGGCGCCACCTTACTCTCCTCAGCTCCCTGAGGGAGAGAGAGAGAGACAGAGACAGAGAGAGAGATCCCTGACCTCTGAGTCTCTGCCTCCACCGCTGGCTGGTGCCAACTCACGCGCCATCCCACTTCCAGCCATCACCCCCACGCCTGCCCCGGGGCCAGCCCCACCACAGAGAGGCCGGTTGGTTCCTGCTCACCTCTGTGCCGTCCCTTCCCGACCTGACCCCAGTGCAGGGGATAAGCTTCAGACAAGTCTTTCCATGTCCCTCTGCATGACAATAGACTTCCTCCCCTCTCCCATTCCACAGGCCCACCCACCCGGGACATCCACCTTTGTCATTAGCTCAGGAGAGGATGCAAGATGAGAATCTCTGCTATTGTGTGGGGAGACTCAGTTTCCCGGGTTTCCCCCATGGACACATGTTCTTCAGCTGGGTCTGATTTTCTCCAGACAAGCTGTCTTGGGAAGGATTTGGCCAGCCCTAAGAACCTGAAGGGAAAGGGCGGAGGGGGGTTCTCTCTCTGCCCCCGACAGCCCCGAGCTGGGTCGGTCCCTCAGACCTGGCCAGGGGCAGCCCATCCCCCGGCGCCCTTCCCCGGGGCATCCAAGGGCAGGCTCGGCGCCAGCCCCACCCCGCTCGCCACTGCCCGACCATCGTCCTCCCTCGGGGGGCCTGGGCAGGACAGGGACCCGGCTGTGGGAGGCCTCCAGATCTCAGGCCTGGCACACCGTTTACCAGGCTGCTTCCTCCTCTGACGGGGGCCCAGCACACGCCCCAGGAGACTTGGCAGCCGCCCCCAGGGCTCTATCCTCTGGAACTCGTCCCCTTGGAAGGGGCCTGGCCCAGGTGCCAGGTTCGGCTGGTCGGCCAGCCTCCTTTGGAGAAAGCAGGCAAGCCGAGCCAGGCTTGCAGTGGCCCTGGCGTGACACCTGCCACCTCAGGCAGAGGGCCTCCCGCGTGCCCTCCATGGCGGGTTTCTCCCCGGAGCCGTGGCCTGGGCACTAGGAAGGCCGGGCCTCCCCGACTCCCGGGAGGAGGGGCTAGCCCAGTTGCGCCCTGGCCCCCAAACTCTCTGGTGCCATCTGCCTGTCTCGGCACTTCTGACTCCACAGAGCCTTTCCTACATCTGGGCTGCCTGCCGTGGCAAAGTGCAGGCGTGGGGTGAGGCCATGGCTTTGTCTTTCCAGGAAAAAATGAGCCCCTGGCCGAAGCAGCAGGCCCAGGCAGAGCCTTGAGCTTGAAGCCCAGTAGGTCTGTGGCCCTCAGGGCCAGAGCCATGCTTTCAAGGCAGGGAAGCGGCCTGCAAGCTGAGTGGGAGTGGGGGAGGGGAGGGAGACAGCTGAAGCCGAGTCCAGAAGGGCGGCGATGGAAGAGCTGCAGCTGGGTCAGAGCCTGGAGGGAGGGCGGGGACTTCACTGAGGACCCCCCCGCCCCCCGAGGCCAGCCCTAGGCCCCGGCGGTCGCGCATGCGCCCTTGGCCTGTGCGGTGTGTGGGGGGTTGAACCCAAGCCCGCAGGGCTCCCGGAGCGGCCAGAGAAAGAAGGGCCCATGGAGAGGTAGGCGAGGTGGGCAGGGGGCGCCACCTTACTCTCCTCAGCTCCCTGAGGGAGAGAGAGAGAGACAGAGACAGAGAGAGAGATCCCTGACCTCTGAGTCTCTGCCTCCACCGCTGGCTGGTGCCAACTCACGCGCCATCCCACTTCCAGCCATCACCCCCACGCCTGCCCCGGGGCCAGCCCCACCACAGAGAGGCCGGTTGGTTCCTGCTCACCTCTGTGCCGTCCCTTCCCGACCTGACCCCAGTGCAGGGGATAAGCTTCAGACAAGTCTTTCCATGTCCCTCTGCATGACAATAGACTTCCTCCCCTCTCCCATTCCACAGGCCCACCCACCCGGGACATCCACCTTTGTCATTAGCTCAGGAGAGGATGCAAGATGAGAATCTCTGCTATTGTGTGGGGAGACTCAGTTTCCCGGGTTTCCCCCATGGACACATGTTCTTCAGCTGGGTCTGATTTTCTCCAGACAAGCTGTCTTGGGAAGGATTTGGCCAGCCCTAAGAACCTGAAGGGAAAGGGCGGAGGGCGGTTGTCTCTCTGCCCCCGACAGCCCCGAGCTGGGTCGGTCCCTCAGACCTGGCCAGGGGCAGCCCATCCCCCGGCGCCCTTCCCCGGGGCATCCAAGGGCAGGCTCGGCGCCAGCCCCACCCCGCTCGCCACTGCCCAACCATCGTCCTCCCTCGGGGGGCCTGGGCAGGACAGGGACCCGGCTGTGGGAGGCCTCCAGATCTCAGGCCTGCCACACCGTTTACCAGGCTGCTTCCTCCTCTGACGGGGGCCCAGCACACGCCCCAGGAGACTTGGCAGCCGCCCCCAGGGCTCTATCCTCTGGAACTCGTCCCCTTGGAAGGGGCCTGGCCCAGGTGCCAGGTTCGGCTGGTCGGCCAGCCTCCTTTGGAGAAAGCAGGCAAGCCGAGCCAGGCTTGCAGTGGCCCTGGCGTGACACCTGCCACCTCAGGCAGAGGGCCTCCCGCGTGCCCTCCATGGCGGGTTTCTCCCCGGAGCCGTGGCCTGGGCACTAGGAAGGCCGGGCCTCCCCGACTCCCGGGAGGAGGGGCTAGCCCAGTTGCGCCCTGGCCCCCAAACCCTCTGGTGCCATCTGCCTGTCTCGGCACTTCTGACTCCACAGAGCCTTTCCTACATCTGGGCTGCCTGCCGTGGCAAAGTGCAGGCGTGGGGTGAGGCCATGGCTTTGTCTTTCCAGGAAAAAATGAGCCCCTGGCCGAAGCAGCAGGCCCAGGCAGAGCCTTGAGCTTGAAGCCCAGTAGGTCTGTGGCCCTCAGGGCCAGAGCAATGCTTTCAAGGCAGGGAAGCGGCCTGCAAGCTGAGTGGGAGTGGGGGAGGGGAGGGAGACAGCTGAAGCCGAGTCCAGAAGGGCGGCGATGGAAGAGCTGCAGCTGGGTCAGAGCCTGGAGGGAGGGCGGGGCCTTCACTGAGGACCCCCCCCCCCAGGCCAGCCCTAGGCCCCGGCGGTCGCGCATGCGCCCTTGGCCTGTGCGGTGTGTGGGGGGTTGAACCCAAGCCCGCAGGGCTCCCGGAGCGGCCAGAGAAAGAAGGGCCCATGGAGAGGTAGGCGAGGTGGGCAGGGGGCGCCACCTTACTCTCCTCAGCTCCCTGAGGGAGAGAGAGAGAGACAGAGACAGAGAGAGAGATCCCTGACCTCTGAGTCTCTGCCTCCACCGCTGGCTGGTGCCAACTCACGCGCCATCCCACTTCCAGCCATCACCTCCACACCTGCCCCGGGGCCAGCCCCACCACAGAGAGGCCGGTTGGTTCCTGCTCACCTCTGTGCCGTCCCTTCCCGACCTGACCCCAGTGCAGGGGATAAGCTTCAGACAAGTCTTTCCATGTCCCTCTGCATGACAATAGACTTCCTCCCCTCTCCCATTCCACAGGCCCACCCACCCGGGACATCCACCTTTGTCATTAGCTCAGGAGAGGATGCAAGATGAGAATCTCTGCTATTGTGTGGGGAGACTCAGTTTCCCGGGTTTCCCCCATGGACACATGTTCTTCAGCTGGGTCTGATTTTCTCCAGACAAGCTGTCTTGGGAAGGATTTGGCCAGCCCTAAGAACCTGAAGGGAAAGGGCGGAGGGGGGTTCTCTCTCTGCCCCCGACAGCCCCGAGCTGGGTCGGTCCCTCAGACCTGGCCAGGGGCAGCCCATCCCCCGGCGCCCTTCCCCGGGGCATCCAAGGGCAGGCTCGGCGCCAGCCCCACCCCGCTCGCCACTGCCCGACCATCGTCCTCCCTCGGGGGGCCTGGGCAGGACAGGGACCCGGCTGTGGGAGGCCTCCAGATCTCAGGCCTGGCACACCGTTTACCAGGCTGCTTCCTCCTCTGACGGGGGCCCAGCACACGCCCCAGGAGACTTGGCAGCCGCCCCCAGGGCTCTATCCTCTGGAACTCGTCCCCTTGGAAGGGGCCTGGCCCAGGTGCCAGGTTCGGCTGGTCGGCCAGCCTCCTTTGGAGAAAGCAGGCAAGCCGAGCCAGGCTTGCAGTGGCCCTGGCGTGACACCTGCCACCTCAGGCAGAGGGCCTCCCGCGTGCCCTCCATGGCGGGTTTCTCCCCGGAGCCGTGGCCTGGGCACTAGGAAGGCCGGGCCTCCCCGACTCCCGGGAGGAGGGGCTAGCCCAGTTGCGCCCTGGCCCCCAAACCCTCTGGTGCCATCTGCCTGTCTCGGCACTTCTGACTCCACAGAGCCTTTCCTACATCTGGGCTGCCTGCCGTGGCAAAGTGCAGGCGTGGGGTGAGGCCATGGCTTTGTCTTTCCAGGAAAAAATGAGCCCCTGGCCGAAGCAGCAGGCCCAGGCAGAGCCTTGAGCTTGAAGCCCAGTAGGTCTGTGGCCCTCAGGGCCAGAGCCATGCTTTCAAGGCAGGGAAGCGGCCTGCAAGCTGAGTGGGAGTGGGGGAGGGGAGGGAGACAGCTGAAGCCGAGTCCAGAAGGGCGGCGATGGAAGAGCTGCAGCTGGGTCAGAGCCTGGAGGGAGGGCGGGGCCTTCACTGAGGAACCCCCCCCCCTCCCCCCCGAGGCCAGCCCTAGGCCCCGGCGGTCGCGCATGCGCCCTTGGCCTGTGCGGTGTGTGGGGGGTTGAACCCAAGCCCGCAGGGCTCCCGGAGCGGCCAGAGAAAGAAGGGCCCATGGAGAGGTAGGCGAGGTGGGCAGGGGGCGCCACCTTACTCTCCTCAGCTCCCTGAGGGAGAGAGAGAGAGACAGAGACAGAGAGAGAGATCCCTGACCTCTGAGTCTCTGCCTCCACCGCTGGCTGGTGCCAACTCACGCGCCATCCCACTTCCAGCCATCACCCCCACGCCTGCCCCGGGGCCAGCCCCACCACAGAGAGGCCGGTTGGTTCCTGCTCACCTCTGTGCCGTCCCTTCCCGACCTGACCCCAGTGCAGGGGATAAGCTTCAGACAAGTCTTTCCATGTCCCTCTGCATGACAATAGACTTCCTCCCCTCTCCCATTCCACAGGCCCACCCACCCGGGACATCCACCTTTGTCATTAGCTCAGGAGAGGATGCAAGATGAGAATCTCTGCTATTGTGTGGGGAGACTCAGTTTCCCGGGTTTCCCCCATGGACACATGTTCTTCAGCTGGGTCTGATTTTCTCCAGACAAGCTGTCTTGGGAAGGATTTGGCCAGCCCTAAGAACCTGAAGGGAAAGGGCGGAGGGGGGTTCTCTCTCTGCCCCCGACAGCCCCGAGCTGGGTCGGTCCCTCAGACCTGGCCAGGGGCAGCCCATCCCCCGGCGCCCTTCCCCGGGGCATCCAAGGGCAGGCTCGGCGCCAGCCCCACCCCGCTCGCCACTGCCCGACCATCGTCCTCCCTCGGGGGGCCTGGGCAGGACAGGGACCCGGCTGTGGGAGGCCTCCAGATCTCAGGCCTGGCACACCGTTTACCAGGCTGCTTCCTCCTCTGACGGGGGCCCAGCACACGCCCCAGGAGACTTGGCAGCCGCCCCCAGGGCTCTATCCTCTGGAACTCGTCCCCTTGGAAGGGGCCTGGCCCAGGTGCCAGGTTCGGCTGGTCGGCCAGCCTCCTTTGGAGAAAGCAGGCAAGCCGAGCCAGGCTTGCAGTGGCCCTGGCGTGACACCTGCCACCTCAGGCAGAGGGCCTCCCGCGTGCCCTCCATGGCGGGTTTCTCCCCGGAGCCGTGGCCTGGGCACTAGGAAGGCCGGGCCTCCCCGACTCCCGGGAGGAGGGGCTAGCCCAGTTGCGCCCTGGCCCCCAAACTCTCTGGTGCCATCTGCCTGTCTCGGCACTTCTGACTCCACAGAGCCTTTCCTACATCTGGGCTGCCTGCCGTGGCAAAGTGCAGGCGTGGGGTGAGGCCATGGCTTTGTCTTTCCAGGAAAAAATGAGCCCCTGGCCGAAGCAGCAGGCCCAGGCAGAGCCTTGAGCTTGAAGCCCAGTAGGTCTGTGGCCCTCAGGGCCAGAGCCATGCTTTCAAGGCAGGGAAGCGGCCTGCAAGCTGAGTGGGAGTGGGGGAGGGGAGGGAGACAGCTGAAGCCGAGTCCAGAAGGGCGGCGATGGAAGAGCTGCAGCTGGGTCAGAGCCTGGAGGGAGGGCGGGGACTTCACTGAGGACCCCCCCGCCCCCCGAGGCCAGCCCTAGGCCCCGGCGGTCGCGCATGCGCCCTTGGCCTGTGCGGTGTGTGGGGGGTTGAACCCAAGCCCGCAGGGCTCCCGGAGAGGCCAGAGAAAGAAGGGCCCATGGAGAGGTAGGCGAGGTGGGCAGGGGGCGCCACCTTACTCTCCTCAGCTCCCTGAGGGAGAGAGAGAGAGACAGAGACAGAGAGAGAGATCCCTGACCTCTGAGTCTCTGCCTCCACCGCTGGCTGGTGCCAACTCACGCACCATCCCACTTCCAGCCATCACCCCCACGCCTGCCCCGGGGCCAGCCCCACCACAGAGAGGCCGGTTGGTTCCTGCTCACCTCTGTGCCGTCCCTTCCCGACCTGACCCCAGTGCAGGGGATAAGCTTCAGACAAGTCTTTCCATGTCCCTCTGCATGACAATAGACTTCCTCCCCTCTCCCATTCCACAGGCCCACCCACCCGGGACATCCACCTTTGTCATTAGCTCAGGAGAGGATGCAAGATGAGAATCTCTGCTATTGTGTGGGGAGACTCAGTTTCCCGGGTTTCCCCCATGGACACATGTTCTTCAGCTGGGTCTGATTTTCTCCAGACAAGCTGTCTTGGGAAGGATTTGGCCAGCCCTAAGAACCTGAAGGGAAAGGGCGGAGGGCGGTTGTCTCTCTGCCCCCGACAGCCCCGAGCTGGGTCGGTCCCTCAGACCTGGCCAGGGGCAGCCCATCCCCCGGCGCCCTTCCCCGGGGCATCCAAGGGCAGGCTCGGCGCCAGCCCCACCCCGCTCGCCACTGCCCGACCATCGTCCTCCCTCGGGGGGCCTGGGCAGGACAGGGACCCGGCTGTGGGAGGCCTCCAGATCTCAGGCCTGCCACACCGTTTACCAGGCTGCTTCCTCCTCTGACGGGGGCCCAGCACACGCCCCAGGAGACTTGGCAGCCGCCCCCAGGGCTCTATCCTCTGGAACTCGTCCCCTTGGAAGGGGCCTGGCCCAGGTGCCAGGTTCGGCTGGTCGGCCAGCCTCCTTTGGAGAAAGCAGGCAAGCCGAGCCAGGCTTGCAGTGGCCCTGGCGTGACACCTGCCACCTCAGGCAGAGGGCCTCCCGCGTGCCCTCCATGGCGGGTTTCTCCCCGGAGCCGTGGCCTGGGCACTAGGAAGGCCGGGCCTCCCCGACTCCCGGGAGGAGGGGCTAGCCCAGTTGCGCCCTGGCCCCCAAACCCTCTGGTGCCATCTGCCTGTCTCGGCACTTCTGACTCCACAGAGCCTTTCCTACATCTGGGCTGCCTGCCGTGGCAAAGTGCAGGCGTGGGGTGAGGCCATGGCTTTGTCTTTCCAGGAAAAAATGAGCCCCTGGCCGAAGCAGCAGGCCCAGGCAGAGCCTTGAGCTTGAAGCCCAGTAGGTCTGTGGCCCTCAGGGCCAGAGCAATGCTTTCAAGGCAGGGAAGCGGCCTGCAAGCTGAGTGGGAGTGGGGGAGGGGAGGGAGACAGCTGAAGCCGAGTCCAGAAGGGCGGCGATGGAAGAGCTGCAGCTGGGTCAGAGCCTGGAGGGAGGGCGGGGCCTTCACTGAGGACCCCCCCCCCCCAGGCCAGCCCTAGGCCCCGGCGGTCGCGCATGCGCCCTTGGCCTGTGCGGTGTGTGGGGGGTTGAACCCAAGCCCGCAGGGCTCCCGGAGCGGCCAGAGAAAGAAGGGCCCATGGAGAGGTAGGCGAGGTGGGCAGGGGGCGCCACCTTACTCTCCTCAGCTCCCTGAGGGAGAGAGAGAGAGACAGAGACAGAGAGAGAGATCCCTGACCTCTGAGTCTCTGCCTCCACCGCTGGCTGGTGCCAACTCACGCGCCATCCCACTTCCAGCCATCACCTCCACGCCTGCCCCGGGGCCAGCCCCACCACAGAGAGGCCGGTTGGTTCCTGCTCACCTCTGTGCCGTCCCTTCCCGACCTGACCCCAGTGCAGGGGATAAGCTTCAGACAAGTCTTTCCATGTCCCTCTGCATGACAATAGACTTCCTCCCCTCTCCCATTCCACAGGCCCACCCACCCGGGACATCCACCTTTGTCATTAGCTCAGGAGAGGATGCAAGATGAGAATCTCTGCTATTGTGTGGGGAGACTCAGTTTCCCGGGTTTCCCCCATGGACACATGTTCTTCAGCTGGGTCTGATTTTCTCCAGACAAGCTGTCTTGGGAAGGATTTGGCCAGCCCTAAGAACCTGAAGGGAAAGGGCGGAGGGGGGTTCTCTCTCTGCCCCCGACAGCCCCGAGCTGGGTCGGTCCCTCAGACCTGGCCAGGGGCAGCCCATCCCCCGGCGCCCTTCCCCGGGGCATCCAAGGGCAGGCTCGGCGCCAGCCCCACCCCGCTCGCCACTGCCCGACCATCGTCCTCCCTCGGGGGGCCTGGGCAGGACAGGGACCCGGCTGTGGGAGGCCTCCAGATCTCAGGCCTGGCACACCGTTTACCAGGCTGCTTCCTCCTCTGACGGGGGCCCAGCACACGCCCCAGGAGACTTGGCAGCCGCCCCCAGGGCTCTATCCTCTGGAACTCGTCCCCTTGGAAGGGGCCTGGCCCAGGTGCCAGGTTCGGCTGGTCGGCCAGCCTCCTTTGGAGAAAGCAGGCAAGCCGAGCCAGGCTTGCAGTGGCCCTGGCGTGACACCTGCCACCTCAGGCAGAGGGCCTCCCGCGTGCCCTCCATGGCGGGTTTCTCCCCGGAGCCGTGGCCTGGGCACTAGGAAGGCCGGGCCTCCCCGACTCCCGGGAGGAGGGGCTAGCCCAGTTGCGCCCTGGCCCCCAAACCCTCTGGTGCCATCTGCCTGTCTCGGCACTTCTGACTCCACAGAGCCTTTCCTACATCTGGGCTGCCTGCCGTGGCAAAGTGCAGGCGTGGGGTGAGGCCATGGCTTTGTCTTTCCAGGAAAAAATGAGCCCCTGGCCGAAGCAGCAGGCCCAGGCAGAGCCTTGAGCTTGAAGCCCAGTAGGTCTGTGGCCCTCAGGGCCAGAGCCATGCTTTCAAGGCAGGGAAGCGGCCTGCAAGCTGAGTGGGAGTGGGGGAGGGGAGGGAGACAGCTGAAGCCGAGTCCAGAAGGGCGGCGATGGAAGAGCTGCAGCTGGGTCAGAGCCTGGAGGGAGGGCGGGGCCTTCACTGAGGAACCCCCCCCCCTCCCCCCCGAGGCCAGCCCTAGGCCCCGGCGGTCGCGCATGCGCCCTTGGCCTGTGCGGTGTGTGGGGGGTTGAACCCAAGCCCGCAGGGCTCCCGGAGCGGCCAGAGAAAGAAGGGCCCATGGAGAGGTAGGCGAGGTGGGCAGGGGGCGCCACCTTACTCTCCTCAGCTCCCTGAGGGAGAGAGAGAGAGACAGAGACAGAGAGAGAGATCCCTGACCTCTGAGTCTCTGCCTCCACCGCTGGCTGGTGCCAACTCACGCGCCATCCCACTTCCAGCCATCACCCCCACGCCTGCCCCGGGGCCAGCCCCACCACAGAGAGGCCGGTTGGTTCCTGCTCACCTCTGTGCCGTCCCTTCCCGACCTGACCCCAGTGCAGGGGATAAGCTTCAGACAAGTCTTTCCATGTCCCTCTGCATGACAATAGACTTCCTCCCCTCTCCCATTCCACAGGCCCACCCACCCGGGACATCCACCTTTGTCATTAGCTCAGGAGAGGATGCAAGATGAGAATCTCTGCTATTGTGTGGGGAGACTCAGTTTCCCGGGTTTCCCCCATGGACACATGTTCTTCAGCTGGGTCTGATTTTCTCCAGACAAGCTGTCTTGGGAAGGATTTGGCCAGCCCTAAGAACCTGAAGGGAAAGGGCGGAGGGGGGTTCTCTCTCTGCCCCCGACAGCCCCGAGCTGGGTCGGTCCCTCAGACCTGGCCAGGGGCAGCCCATCCCCCGGCGCCCTTCCCCGGGGCATCCAAGGGCAGGCTCGGCGCCAGCCCCACCCCGCTCGCCACTGCCCGACCATCGTCCTCCCTCGGGGGGCCTGGGCAGGACAGGGACCCGGCTGTGGGAGGCCTCCAGATCTCAGGCCTGGCACACCGTTTACCAGGCTGCTTCCTCCTCTGACGGGGGCCCAGCACACGCCCCAGGAGACTTGGCAGCCGCCCCCAGGGCTCTATCCTCTGGAACTCGTCCCCTTGGAAGGGGCCTGGCCCAGGTGCCAGGTTCGGCTGGTCGGCCAGCCTCCTTTGGAGAAAGCAGGCAAGCCGAGCCAGGCTTGCAGTGGCCCTGGCGTGACACCTGCCACCTCAGGCAGAGGGCCTCCCGCGTGCCCTCCATGGCGGGTTTCTCCCCGGAGCCGTGGCCTGGGCACTAGGAAGGCCGGGCCTCCCCGACTCCCGGGAGGAGGGGCTAGCCCAGTTGCGCCCTGGCCCCCAAACTCTCTGGTGCCATCTGCCTGTCTCGGCACTTCTGACTCCACAGAGCCTTTCCTACATCTGGGCTGCCTGCCGTGGCAAAGTGCAGGCGTGGGGTGAGGCCATGGCTTTGTCTTTCCAGGAAAAAATGAGCCCCTGGCCGAAGCAGCAGGCCCAGGCAGAGCCTTGAGCTTGAAGCCCAGTAGGTCTGTGGCCCTCAGGGCCAGAGCCATGCTTTCAAGGCAGGGAAGCGGCCTGCAAGCTGAGTGGGAGTGGGGGAGGGGAGGGAGACAGCTGAAGCCGAGTCCAGAAGGGCGGCGATGGAAGAGCTGCAGCTGGGTCAGAGCCTGGAGGGAGGGCGGGGACTTCACTGAGGACCCCCCCGCCCCCCGAGGCCAGCCCTAGGCCCCGGCGGTCGCGCATGCGCCCTTGGCCTGTGCGGTGTGTGGGGGGTTGAACCCAAGCCCGCAGGGCTCCCGGAGCGGCCAGAGAAAGAAGGGCCCATGGAGAGGTAGGCGAGGTGGGCAGGGGGCGCCACCTTACTCTCCTCAGCTCCCTGAGGGAGAGAGAGAGAGACAGAGACAGAGAGAGAGATCCCTGACCTCTGAGTCTCTGCCTCCACCGCTGGCTGGTGCCAACTCACGCGCCATCCCACTTCCAGCCATCACCCCCACGCCTGCCCCGGGGCCAGCCCCACCACAGAGAGGCCGGTTGGTTCCTGCTCACCTCTGTGCCGTCCCTTCCCGACCTGACCCCAGTGCAGGGGATAAGCTTCAGACAAGTCTTTCCATGTCCCTCTGCATGACAATAGACTTCCTCCCCTCTCCCATTCCACAGGCCCACCCACCCAGGACATCCACCTTTGTCATTAGCTCAGGAGAGGATGCAAGATGAGAATCTCTGCTATTGTGTGGGGAGACTCAGTTTCCCGGGTTTCCCCCATGGACACATGTTCTTCAGCTAGGTCTGATTTTCTCCAGACAAGCTGTCTTGGGAAGGATTTGGCCAGCCCTAAGAACCTGAAGGGAAAGGGCGGAGGGGGGTTCTCTCTCTGCCCCCGACAGCCCCGAGCTGGGTCGGTCCCTCAGACCTGGCCAGGGGCAGCCCATCCCCCGGCGCCCTTCCCCGGGGCATCCAAGGGCAGGCTCGGCGCCAGCCCCACCCCGCTCGCCACTGCCCGACCATCGTCCTCCCTCGGGGGGCCTGGGCAGGACAGGGACCCGGCTGTGGGAGGCCTCCAGATCTCAGGCCTGGCACACCGTTTACCAGGCTGCTTCCTCCTCTGACGGGGGCCCAGCACACGCCCCAGGAGACTTGGCAGCCGCCCCCAGGGCTCTATCCTCTGGAACTCGTCCCCTTGGAAGGGGCCTGGCCCAGGTGCCAGGTTCGGCTGGTCGGCCAGCCTCCTTTGGAGAAAGCAGGCAAGCCGAGCCAGGCTTGCAGTGGCCCTGGCGTGACACCTGCCACCTCAGGCAGAGGGCCTCCCGCGTGCCCTCCATGGCGGGTTTCTCCCCGGAGCCGTGGCCTGGGCACTAGGAAGGCCGGGCCTCCCCGACTCCCGGGAGGAGGGGCTAGCCCAGTTGCGCCCTGGCCCCCAAACTCTCTGGTGCCATCTGCCTGTCTCGGCACTTCTGACTCCACAGAGCCTTTCCTACATCTGGGCTGCCTGCCGTGGCAAAGTGCAGGCGTGGGGTGAGGCCATGGCTTTGTCTTTCCAGGAAAAAATGAGCCCCTGGCCGAAGCAGCAGGCCCAGGCAGAGCCTTGAGCTTGAAGCCCAGTAGGTCTGTGGCCCTCAGGGCCAGAGCCATGCTTTCAAGGCAGGGAAGCGGCCTGCAAGCTGAGTGGGAGTGGGGGAGGGGAGGGAGACAGCTGAAGCCGAGTCCAGAAGGGCGGCGATGGAAGAGCTGCAGCTGGGTCAGAGCCTGGAGGGAGGGCGGGGACTTCACTGAGGACCCCCCCGCCCCCCGAGGCCAGCCCTAGGCCCCGGCGGTCGCGCATGCGCCCTTGGCCTGTGCGGTGTGTGGGGGGTTGAACCCAAGCCCGCAGGGCTCCCGGAGCGGCCAGAGAAAGAAGGGCCCATGGAGAGGTAGGCGAGGTGGGCAGGGGGCGCCACCTTACTCTCCTCAGCTCCCTGAGGGAGAGAGAGAGAGACAGAGACAGAGAGAGAGATCCCTGACCTCTGAGTCTCTGCCTCCACCGCTGGCTGGTGCCAACTCACGCGCCATCCCACTTCCAGCCATCACCCCCACGCCTGCCCCGGGGCCAGCCCCACCACAGAGAGGCCGGTTGGTTCCTGCTCACCTCTGTGCCGTCCCTTCCCGACCTGACCCCAGTGCAGGGGATAAGCTTCAGACAAGTCTTTCCATGTCCCTCTGCATGACAATAGACTTCCTCCCCTCTCCCATTCCACAGGCCCACCCACCCGGGACATCCACCTTTGTCATTAGCTCAGGAGAGGATGCAAGATGAGAATCTCTGCTATTGTGTGGGGAGACTCAGTTTCCCGGGTTTCCCCCATGGACACATGTTCTTCAGCTGGGTCTGATTTTCTCCAGACAAGCTGTCTTGGGAAGGATTTGGCCAGCCCTAAGAACCTGAAGGGAAAGGGCGGAGGGCGGTTGTCTCTCTGCCCCCGACAGCCCCGAGCTGGGTCGGTCCCTCAGACCTGGCCAGGGGCAGCCCATCCCCCGGCGCCCTTCCCCGGGGCATCCAAGGGCAGGCTCGGCGCCAGCCCCACCCCGCTCGCCACTGCCCGACCATCGTCCTCCCTCGGGGGGCCTGGGCAGGACAGGGACCCGGCTGTGGGAGGCCTCCAGATCTCAGGCCTGCCACACCGTTTACCAGGCTGCTTCCTCCTCTGACGGGGGCCCAGCACACGCCCCAGGAGACTTGGCAGCCGCCCCCAGGGCTCTATCCTCTGGAACTCGTCCCCTTGGAAGGGGCCTGGCCCAGGTGCCAGGTTCGGCTGGTCGGCCAGCCTCCTTTGGAGAAAGCAGGCAAGCCGAGCCAGGCTTGCAGTGGCCCTGGCGTGACACCTGCCACCTCAGGCAGAGGGCCTCCCGCGTGCCCTCCATGGCGGGTTTCTCCCCGGAGCCGTGGCCTGGGCACTAGGAAGGCCGGGCCTCCCCGACTCCCGGGAGGAGGGGCTAGCCCAGTTGCGCCCTGGCCCCCAAACCCTCTGGTGCCATCTGCCTGTCTCGGCACTTCTGACTCCACAGAGCCTTTCCTACATCTGGGCTGCCTGCCGTGGCAAAGTGCAGGCGTGGGGTGAGGCCATGGCTTTGTCTTTCCAGGAAAAAATGAGCCCCTGGCCGAAGCAGCAGGCCCAGGCAGAGCCTTGAGCTTGAAGCCCAGTAGGTCTGTGGCCCTCAGGGCCAGAGCAATGCTTTCAAGGCAGGGAAGCGGCCTGCAAGCTGAGTGGGAGTGGGGGAGGGGAGGGAGACAGCTGAAGCCGAGTCCAGAAGGGCGGCGATGGAAGAGCTGCAGCTGGGTCAGAGCCTGGAGGGAGGGCGGGGCCTTCACTGAGGACCCCCCCCCCCAGGCCAGCCCTAGGCCCCGGCGGTCGCGCATGCGCCCTTGGCCTGTGCGGTGTGTGGGGGGTTGAACCCAAGCCCGCAGGGCTCCCGGAGCGGCCAGAGAAAGAAGGGCCCATGGAGAGGTAGGCGAGGTGGGCAGGGGGCGCCACCTTACTCTCCTCAGCTCCCTGAGGGAGAGAGAGAGAGACAGAGACAGAGAGAGAGATCCCTGACCTCTGAGTCTCTGCCTCCACCGCTGGCTGGTGCCAACTCACGCGCCATCCCACTTCCAGCCATCACCCCCACGCCTGCCCCGGGGCCAGCCCCACCACAGAGAGGCCGGTTGGTTCCTGCTCACCTCTGTGCCGTCCCTTCCCGACCTGACCCCAGTGCAGGGGATAAGCTTCAGACAAGTCTTTCCATGTCCCTCTGCATGACAATAGACTTCCTCCCCTCTCCCATTCCACAGGCCCACCCACCCGGGACATCCACCTTTGTCATTAGCTCAGGAGAGGATGCAAGATGAGAATCTCTGCTATTGTGTGGGGAGACTCAGTTTCCCGGGTTTCCCCCATGGACACATGTTCTTCAGCTGGGTCTGATTTTCTCCAGACAAGCTGTCTTGGGAAGGATTTGGCCAGCCCTAAGAACCTGAAGGGAAAGGGCGGAGGGGGGTTCTCTCTCTGCCCCCGACAGCCCCGAGCTGGGTCGGTCCCTCAGACCTGGCCAGGGGCAGCCCATCCCCCGGCGCCCTTCCCCGGGGCATCCAAGGGCAGGCTCGGCGCCAGCCCCACCCCGCTCGCCACTGCCCGACCATCGTCCTCCCTCGGGGGGCCTGGGCAGGACAGGGACCCGGCTGTGGGAGGCCTCCAGATCTCAGGCCTGGCACACCGTTTACCAGGCTGCTTCCTCCTCTGACGGGGGCCCAGCACACGCCCCAGGAGACTTGGCAGCCGCCCCCAGGGCTCTATCCTCTGGAACTCGTCCCCTTGGAAGGGGCCTGGCCCAGGTGCCAGGTTCGGCTGGTCGGCCAGCCTCCTTTGGAGAAAGCAGGCAAGCCGAGCCAGGCTTGCAGTGGCCCTGGCGTGACACCTGCCACCTCAGGCAGAGGGCCTCCCGCGTGCCCTCCATGGCGGGTTTCTCCCCGGAGCCGTGGCCTGGGCACTAGGAAGGCCGGGCCTCCCCGACTCCCGGGAGGAGGGGCTAGCCCAGTTGCGCCCTGGCCCCCAAACTCTCTGGTGCCATCTGCCTGTCTCGGCACTTCTGACTCCACAGAGCCTTTCCTACATCTGGGCTGCCTGCCGTGGCAAAGTGCAGGCGTGGGGTGAGGCCATGGCTTTGTCTTTCCAGGAAAAAATGAGCCCCTGGCCGAAGCAGCAGGCCCAGGCAGAGCCTTGAGCTTGAAGCCCAGTAGGTCTGTGGCCCTCAGGGCCAGAGCCATGCTTTCAAGGCAGGGAAGCGGCCTGCAAGCTGAGTGGGAGTGGGGGAGGGGAGGGAGACAGCTGAAGCCGAGTCCAGAAGGGCGGCGATGGAAGAGCTGCAGCTGGGTCAGAGCCTGGAGGGAGGGCGGGGACTTCACTGAGGACCCCCCCGCCCCCCGAGGCCAGCCCTAGGCCCCGGCGGTCGCGCATGCGCCCTTGGCCTGTGCGGTGTGTGGGGGGTTGAACCCAAGCCCGCAGGGCTCCCGGAGCGGCCAGAGAAAGAAGGGCCCATGGAGAGGTAGGCGAGGTGGGCAGGGGGCGCCACCTTACTCTCCTCAGCTCCCTGAGGGAGAGAGAGAGAGACAGAGACAGAGAGAGAGATCCCTGACCTCTGAGTCTCTGCCTCCACCGCTGGCTGGTGCCAACTCACGCGCCATCCCACTTCCAGCCATCACCCCCACGCCTGCCCCGGGGCCAGCCCCACCACAGAGAGGCCGGTTGGTTCCTGCTCACCTCTGTGCCGTCCCTTCCCGACCTGACCCCAGTGCAGGGGATAAGCTTCAGACAAGTCTTTCCATGTCCCTCTGCATGACAATAGACTTCCTCCCCTCTCCCATTCCACAGGCCCACCCACCCGGGACATCCACCTTTGTCATTAGCTCAGGAGAGGATGCAAGATGAGAATCTCTGCTATTGTGTGGGGAGACTCAGTTTCCCGGGTTTCCCCCATGGACACATGTTCTTCAGCTGGGTCTGATTTTCTCCAGACAAGCTGTCTTGGGAAGGATTTGGCCAGCCCTAAGAACCTGAAGGGAAAGGGCGGAGGGCGGTTGTCTCTCTGCCCCCGACAGCCCCGAGCTGGGTCGGTCCCTCAGACCTGGCCAGGGGCAGCCCATCCCCCGGCGCCCTTCCCCGGGGCATCCAAGGGCAGGCTCGGCGCCAGCCCCACCCCGCTCGCCACTGCCCGACCATCGTCCTCCCTCGGGGGGCCTGGGCAGGACAGGGACCCGGCTGTGGGAGGCCTCCAGATCTCAGGCCTGCCACACCGTTTACCAGGCTGCTTCCTCCTCTGACGGGGGCCCAGCACACGCCCCAGGAGACTTGGCAGCCGCCCCCAGGGCTCTATCCTCTGGAACTCGTCCCCTTGGAAGGGGCCTGGCCCAGGTGCCAGGTTCGGCTGGTCGGCCAGCCTCCTTTGGAGAAAGCAGGCAAGCCGAGCCAGGCTTGCAGTGGCCCTGGCGTGACACCTGCCACCTCAGGCAGAGGGCCTCCCGCGTGCCCTCCATGGCGGGTTTCTCCCCGGAGCCGTGGCCTGGGCACTAGGAAGGCCGGGCCTCCCCGACTCCCGGGAGGAGGGGCTAGCCCAGTTGCGCCCTGGCCCCCAAACCCTCTGGTGCCATCTGCCTGTCTCGGCACTTCTGACTCCACAGAGCCTTTCCTACATCTGGGCTGCCTGCCGTGGCAAAGTGCAGGCGTGGGGTGAGGCCATGGCTTTGTCTTTCCAGGAAAAAATGAGCCCCTGGCCGAAGCAGCAGGCCCAGGCAGAGCCTTGAGCTTGAAGCCCAGTAGGTCTGTGGCCCTCAGGGCCAGAGCAATGCTTTCAAGGCAGGGAAGCGGCCTGCAAGCTGAGTGGGAGTGGGGGAGGGGAGGGAGACAGCTGAAGCCGAGTCCAGAAGGGCGGCGATGGAAGAGCTGCAGCTGGGTCAGAGCCTGGAGGGAGGGCGGGGCCTTCACTGAGGACCCCCCCCCCAGGCCAGCCCTAGGCCCCGGCGGTCGCGCATGCGCCCTTGGCCTGTGCGGTGTGTGGGGGGTTGAACCCAAGCCCGCAGGGCTCCCGGAGCGGCCAGAGAAAGAAGGGCCCATGGAGAGGTAGGCGAGGTGGGCAGGGGGCGCCACCTTACTCTCCTCAGCTCCCTGAGGGAGAGAGAGAGAGACAGAGACAGAGAGAGAGATCCCTGACCTCTGAGTCTCTGCCTCCACCGCTGGCTGGTGCCAACTCACGCGCCATCCCACTTCCAGCCATCACCCCCACGCCTGCCCCGGGGCCAGCCCCACCACAGAGAGGCCGGTTGGTTCCTGCTCACCTCTGTGCCGTCCCTTCCCGACCTGACCCCAGTGCAGGGGATAAGCTTCAGACAAGTCTTTCCATGTCCCTCTGCATGACAATAGACTTCCTCCCCTCTCCCATTCCACAGGCCCACCCACCCGGGACATCCACCTTTGTCATTAGCTCAGGAGAGGATGCAAGATGAGAATCTCTGCTATTGTGTGGGGAGACTCAGTTTCCCGGGTTTCCCCCATGGACACATGTTCTTCAGCTGGGTCTGATTTTCTCCAGACAAGCTGTCTTGGGAAGGATTTGGCCAGCCCTAAGAACCTGAAGGGAAAGGGCGGAGGGGGGTTCTCTCTCTGCCCCCGACAGCCCCGAGCTGGGTCGGTCCCTCAGACCTGGCCAGGGGCAGCCCATCCCCCGGCGCCCTTCCCCGGGGCATCCAAGGGCAGGCTCGGCGCCAGCCCCACCCCGCTCGCCACTGCCCGACCATCGTCCTCCCTCGGGGGGCCTGGGCAGGACAGGGACCCGGCTGTGGGAGGCCTCCAGATCTCAGGCCTGGCACACCGTTTACCAGGCTGCTTCCTCCTCTGACGGGGGCCCAGCACACGCCCCAGGAGACTTGGCAGCCGCCCCCAGGGCTCTATCCTCTGGAACTCGTCCCCTTGGAAGGGGCCTGGCCCAGGTGCCAGGTTCGGCTGGTCGGCCAGCCTCCTTTGGAGAAAGCAGGCAAGCCGAGCCAGGCTTGCAGTGGCCCTGGCGTGACACCTGCCACCTCAGGCAGAGGGCCTCCCGCGTGCCCTCCATGGCGGGTTTCTCCCCGGAGCCGTGGCCTGGGCACTAGGAAGGCCGGGCCTCCCCGACTCCCGGGAGGAGGGGCTAGCCCAGTTGCGCCCTGGCCCCCAAACCCTCTGGTGCCATCTGCCTGTCTCGGCACTTCTGACTCCACAGAGCCTTTCCTACATCTGGGCTGCCTGCCGTGGCAAAGTGCAGGCGTGGGGTGAGGCCATGGCTTTGTCTTTCCAGGAAAAAATGAGCCCCTGGCCGAAGCAGCAGGCCCAGGCAGAGCCTTGAGCTTGAAGCCCAGTAGGTCTGTGGCCCTCAGGGCCAGAGCAATGCTTTCAAGGCAGGGAAGCGGCCTGCAAGCTGAGTGGGAGTGGGGGAGGGGAGGGAGACAGCTGAAGCCGAGTCCAGAAGGGCGGCGATGGAAGAGCTGCAGCTGGGTCAGAGCCTGGAGGGAGGGCGGGGCCTTCACTGAGGACCCCCCCCCCCCGAGGCCAGCCCTAGGCCCCGGCGGTCGCGCATGCGCCCTTGGCCTGTGCGGTGTGTGGGGGGTTGAACCCAAGCCCGCAGGGCTCCCGGAGCGGCCAGAGAAAGAAGGGCCCATGGAGAGGTAGGCGAGGTGGGCAGGGGGCGCCACCTTACTCTCCTCAGCTCCCTGAGGGAGAGAGAGAGAGACAGAGACAGAGAGAGAGATCCCTGACCTCTGAGTCTCTGCCTCCACCGCTGGCTGGTGCCAACTCACGCGCCATCCCACTTCCAGCCATCACCCCCACGCCTGCCCCGGGGCCAGCCCCACCACAGAGAGGCCGGTTGGTTCCTGCTCACCTCTGTGCCGTCCCTTCCCGACCTGACCCCAGTGCAGGGGATAAGCTTCAGACAAGTCTTTCCATGTCCCTCTGCATGACAATAGACTTCCTCCCCTCTCCCATTCCACAGGCCCACCCACCCGGGACATCCACCTTTGTCATTAGCTCAGGAGAGGATGCAAGATGAGAATCTCTGCTATTGTGTGGGGAGACTCAGTTTCCCGGGTTTCCCCCATGGACACATGTTCTTCAGCTGGGTCTGATTTTCTCCAGACAAGCTGTCTTGGGAAGGATTTGGCCAGCCCTAAGAACCTGAAGGGAAAGGGCGGAGGGCGGTTGTCTCTCTGCCCCTGACAGCCCCGAGCTGGGTCGGTCCCTCAGACCTGGCCAGGGGCAGCCCATCCCCCGGCGCCCTTCCCCGGGGCATCCAAGGGCAGGCTCGGCGCCAGCCCCACCCCGCTCGCCACTGCCCGACCATCGTCCTCCCTCGGGGGGCCTGGGCAGGACAGGGACCCGGCTGTGGGAGGCCTCCAGATCTCAGGCCTGCCACACCGTTTACCAGGCTGCTTCCTCCTCTGACGGGGGCCCAGCACACGCCCCAGGAGACTTGGCAGCCGCCCCCAGGGCTCTATCCTCTGGAACTCGTCCCCTTGGAAGGGGCCTGGCCCAGGTGCCAGGTTCGGCTGGTCGGCCAGCCTCCTTTGGAGAAAGCAGGCAAGCCGAGCCAGGCTTGCAGTGGCCCTGGCGTGACACCTGCCACCTCAGGCAGAGGGCCTCCCGCGTGCCCTCCATGGCGGGTTTCTCCCCGGAGCCGTGGCCTGGGCACTAGGAAGGCCGGGCCTCCCCGACTCCCGGGAGGAGGGGCTAGCCCAGTTGCGCCCTGGCCCCCAAACCCTCTGGTGCCATCTGCCTGTCTCGGCACTTCTGACTCCACAGAGCCTTTCCTACATCTGGGCTGCCTGCCGTGGCAAAGTGCAGGCGTGGGGTGAGGCCATGGCTTTGTCTTTCCAGGAAAAAATGAGCCCCTGGCCGAAGCAGCAGGCCCAGGCAGAGCCTTGAGCTTGAAGCCCAGTAGGTCTGTGGCCCTCAGGGCCAGAGCAATGCTTTCAAGGCAGGGAAGCGGCCTGCAAGCTGAGTGGGAGTGGGGGAGGGGAGGGAGACAGCTGAAGCCGAGTCCAGAAGGGCGGCGATGGAAGAGCTGCAGCTGGGTCAGAGCCTGGAGGGAGGGCGGGGCCTTCACTGAGGACCCCCCCCCCCAGGCCAGCCCTAGGCCCCGGCGGTCGCGCATGCGCCCTTGGCCTGTGCGGTGTGTGGGGGGTTGAACCCAAGCCCGCAGGGCTCCCGGAGCGGCCAGAGAAAGAAGGGCCCATGGAGAGGTAGGCGAGGTGGGCAGGGGGCGCCACCTTACTCTCCTCAGCTCCCTGAGGGAGAGAGAGAGAGACAGAGACAGAGAGAGAGATCCCTGACCTCTGAGTCTCTGCCTCCACCGCTGGCTGGTGCCAACTCACGCGCCATCCCACTTCCAGCCATCACCCCCACGCCTGCCCCGGGGCCAGCCCCACCACAGAGAGGCCGGTTGGTTCCTGCTCACCTCTGTGCCGTCCCTTCCCGACCTGACCCCAGTGCAGGGGATAAGCTTCAGACAAGTCTTTCCATGTCCCTCTGCATGACAATAGACTTCCTCCCCTCTCCCATTCCACAGGCCCACCCACCCGGGACATCCACCTTTGTCATTAGCTCAGGAGAGGATGCAAGATGAGAATCTCTGCTATTGTGTGGGGAGACTCAGTTTCCCGGGTTTCCCCCATGGACACATGTTCTTCAGCTGGGTCTGATTTTCTCCAGACAAGCTGTCTTGGGAAGGATTTGGCCAGCCCTAAGAACCTGAAGGGAAAGGGCGGAGGGGGGTTGTCTCTCTGCCCCCGACAGCCCCGAGCTGGGTCGGTCCCTCAGACCTGGCCAGGGGCAGCCCATCCCCCGGCGCCCTTCCCCGGGGCATCCAAGGGCAGGCTCGGCGCCAGCCCCACCCCGCTCGCCACTGCCCGACCATCGTCCTCCCTCGGGGGGCCTGGGCAGGACAGGGACCCGGCTGTGGGAGGCCTCCAGATCTCAGGCCTGGCACACCGTTTACCAGGCTGCTTCCTCCTCTGACGGGGGCCCAGCACACGCCCCAGGAGACTTGGCAGCCGCCCCCAGGGCTCTATCCTCTGGAACTCGTCCCCTTGGAAGGGGCCTGGCCCAGGTGCCAGGTTCGGCTGGTCGGCCAGCCTCCTTTGGAGAAAGCAGGCAAGCCGAGCCAGGCTTGCAGTGGCCCTGGCGTGACACCTGCCACCTCAGGCAGAGGGCCTCCCGCGTGCCCTCCATGGCGGGTTTCTCCCCGGAGCCGTGGCCTGGGCACTAGGAAGGCCGGGCCTCCCCGACTCCCGGGAGGAGGGGCTAGCCCAGTTGCGCCCTGGCCCCCAAACCCTCTGGTGCCATCTGCCTGTCTCGGCACTTCTGACTCCACAGAGCCTTTCCTACATCTGGGCTGCCTGCCGTGGCAAAGTGCAGGCGTGGGGTGAGGCCATGGCTTTGTCTTTCCAGGAAAAAATGAGCCCCTGGCCGAAGCAGCAGGCCCAGGCAGAGCCTTGAGCTTGAAGCCCAGTAGGTCTGTGGCCCTCAGGGCCAGAGCAATGCTTTCAAGGCAGGGAAGCGGCCTGCAAGCTGAGTGGGAGTGGGGGAGGGGAGGGAGACAGCTGAAGCCGAGTCCAGAAGGGCGGCGATGGAAGAGCTGCAGCTGGGTCAGAGCCTGGAGGGAGGGCGGGGCCTTCACTGAGGACCCCCCCCCCCCCGAGGCCAGCCCTAGGCCCCGGCGGTCGCGCATGCGCCCTTGGCCTGTGCGGTGTGTGGGGGGTTGAACCCAAGCCCGCAGGGCTCCCGGAGCGGCCAGAGAAAGAAGGGCCCATGGAGAGGTAGGCGAGGTGGGCAGGGGGCGCCACCTTACTCTCCTCAGCTCCCTGAGGGAGAGAGAGAGAGACAGAGACAGAGAGAGAGATCCCTGACCTCTGAGTCTCTGCCTCCACCGCTGGCTGGTGCCAACTCACGCGCCATCCCACTTCCAGCCATCACCCCCACGCCTGCCCCGGGGCCAGCCCCACCACAGAGAGGCCGGTTGGTTCCTGCTCACCTCTGTGCCGTCCCTTCCCGACCTGACCCCAGTGCAGGGGATAAGCTTCAGACAAGTCTTTCCATGTCCCTCTGCATGACAATAGACTTCCTCCCCTCTCCCATTCCACAGGCCCACCCACCCGGGACATCCACCTTTGTCATTAGCTCAGGAGAGGATGCAAGATGAGAATCTCTGCTATTGTGTGGGGAGACTCAGTTTCCCGGGTTTCCCCCATGGACACATGTTCTTCAGCTGGGTCTGATTTTCTCCAGACAAGCTGTCTTGGGAAGGATTTGGCCAGCCCTAAGAACCTGAAGGGAAAGGGCGGAGGGGGGTTCTCTCTCTGCCCCCGACAGCCCCGAGCTGGGTCGGTCCCTCAGACCTGGCCAGGGGCAGCCCATCCCCCGGCGCCCTTCCCCGGGGCATCCAAGGGCAGGCTCGGCGCCAGCCCCACCCCGCTCGCCACTGCCCGACCATCGTCCTCCCTCGGGGGGCCTGGGCAGGACAGGGACCCGGCTGTGGGAGGCCTCCAGATCTCAGGCCTGGCACACCGTTTACCAGGCTGCTTCCTCCTCTGACGGGGGCCCAGCACACGCCCCAGGAGACTTGGCAGCCGCCCCCAGGGCTCTATCCTCTGGAACTCGTCCCCTTGGAAGGGGCCTGGCCCAGGTGCCAGGTTCGGCTGGTCGGCCAGCCTCCTTTGGAGAAAGCAGGCAAGCCGAGCCAGGCTTGCAGTGGCCCTGGCGTGACACCTGCCACCTCAGGCAGAGGGCCTCCCGCGTGCCCTCCATGGCGGGTTTCTCCCCGGAGCCGTGGCCTGGGCACTAGGAAGGCCGGGCCTTCCCGACTCCCGGGAGGAGGGGCTAGCCCAGTTGCGCCCTGGCCCCCAAACCCTCTGGTGCCATCTGCCTGTCTCGGCACTTCTGACTCCACAGAGCCTTTCCTACATCTGGGCTGCCTGCCGTGGCAAAGTGCAGGCGTGGGGTGAGGCCATGGCTTTGTCTTTCCAGGAAAAAATGAGCCCCTGGCCGAAGCAGCAGGCCCAGGCAGAGCCTTGAGCTTGAAGCCCAGTAGGTCTGTGGCCCTCAGGGCCAGAGCCATGCTTTCAAGGCAGGGAAGCGGCCTGCAAGCTGAGTGGGATTGGGGGAGGGGAGGGAGACAGCTGAAGCCGAGTCCAGAAGGGCGGCGATGGAAGAGCTGCAGCTGGGTCAGAGCCTGGAGGGAGGGCGGGGCCTTCACTGAGGAACCCCCCCCCCTCCCCCCCGAGGCCAGCCCTAGGCCCCGGCGGTCGCGCATGCGCCCTTGGCCTGTGCGGTGTGTGGGGGGTTGAACCCAAGCCCGCAGGGCTCCCGGAGCGGCCAGAGAAAGAAGGGCCCATGGAGAGGTAGGCGAGGTGGGCAGGGGGCGCCACCTTACTCTCCTCAGCTCCCTGAGGGAGAGAGAGAGAGACAGAGACAGAGAGAGAGATCCCTGACCTCTGAGTCTCTGCCTCCACCGCTGGCTGGTGCCAACTCACGCGCCATCCCACTTCCAGCCATCACCCCCACGCCTGCCCCGGGGCCAGCCCCACCACAGAGAGGCCGGTTGGTTCCTGCTCACCTCTGTGCCGTCCCTTCCCGACCTGACCCCAGTGCAGGGGATAAGCTTCAGACAAGTCTTTCCATGTCCCTCTGCATGACAATAGACTTCCTCCCCTCTCCCATTCCACAGGCCCACCCACCCGGGACATCCACCTTTGTCATTAGCTCAGGAGAGGATGCAAGATGAGAATCTCTGCTATTGTGTGGGGAGACTCAGTTTCCCGGGTTTCCCCCATGGACACATGTTCTTCAGCTGGGTCTGATTTTCTCCAGACAAGCTGTCTTGGGAAGGTTTTGGCCAGCCCTAAGAAGCTGAAGGGAAAGGGCGGAGGGGGGTTCTCTCTCTGCCCCCGACAGCCCCGAGCTGGGTCGGTCCCTCAGACCTGGCCAGGGGCAGCCCATCCCCCGGCGCCCTTCCCCGGGGCATCCAAGGGCAGGCTCGGCGCCAGCCCCACCCCGCTCGCCACTGCCCGACCATCGTCCTCCCTCGGGGGGCCTGGGCAGGACAGGGACCCGGCTGTGGGAGGCCTCCAGATCTCAGGCCTGGCACACCGTTTACCAGGCTGCTTCCTCCTCTGACGGGGGCCCAGCACACGCGCCAGGAGACTTGGCAGCCGCCCCCAGGGCTCTATCCTCTGGAACTCGTCCCCTTGGAAGGGGCCTGGCCCAGGTGCCAGGTTCGGCTGGTCGGCCAGCCTCCTTTGGAGAAAGCAGGCAAGCCGAGCCAGGCTTGCAGTGGCCCTGGCGTGACACCTGCCACCTCAGGCAGAGGGCCTCCCGCGTGCCCTCCATGGCGGGTTTCTCCCCGGAGCCGTGGCCTGGGCACTAGGAAGGCCGGGCCTCCCCGACTCCCGGGAGGAGGGGCTAGCCCAGTTGCGCCCTGGCCCCCAAACCCTCTGGTGCCATCTGCCTGTCTCGGCACTTCTGACTCCACAGAGCCTTTCCTACATCTGGGCTGCCTGCCGTGGCAAAGTGCAGGCGTGGGGTGAGGCCATGGCTTTGTCTTTCCAGGAAAAAATGAGCCCCTGGCCGAAGCAGCAGGCCCAGGCAGAGCCTTGAGCTTGAAGCCCAGTAGGTCTGTGGCCCTCAGGGCCAGAGCCATGCTTTCAAGGCAGGGAAGCGGCCTGCAAGCTGAGTGGGAGTGGGGGAGGGGAGGGAGACAGCTGAAGCCGAGTCCAGAAGGGCGGCGATGGAAGAGCTGCAGCTGGGTCAGAGCCTGGAGGGAGGGCGGGGACTTCACTGAGGACCCCCCCGCCCCCCCGAGGCCAGCCCTAGGCCCCGGCGGTCGCGCATGCGCCCTTGGCCTGTGCGGTGTGTGGGGGGTTGAACCCAAGCCCGCAGGGCTCCCGGAGCGGCCAGAGAAAGAAGGGCCCATGGAGAGGTAGGCGAGGTGGGCAGGGGGCGCCACCTTACTCTCCTCAGCTCCCTGAGGGAGAGAGAGAGAGACAGAGACAGAGAGAGAGATCCCTGACCTCTGAGTCTCTGCCTCCACCGCTGGCTGGTGCCAACTCACGCGCCATCCCACTTCCAGCCATCACCCCCACGCCTGCCCCGGGGCCAGCCCCACCACAGAGAGGCCGGTTGGTTCCTGCTCACCTCTGTGCCGTCCCTTCCCGACCTGACCCCAGTGCAGGGGATAAGCTTCAGACAAGTCTTTCCATGTCCCTCTGCATGACAATAGACTTCCTCCCCTCTCCCATTCCACAGGCCCACCCACCCGGGACATCCACCTTTGTCATTAGCTCAGGAGAGGATGCAAGATGAGAATCTCTGCTATTGTGTGGGGAGACTCAGTTTCCCGGGTTTCCCCCATGGACACATGTTCTTCAGCTGGGTCTGATTTTCTCCAGACAAGCTGTCTTGGGAAGGATTTGGCCAGCCCTAAGAACCTGAAGGGAAAGGGCGGAGGGGGGTTGTCTCTCTGCCCCCGACAGCCCCGAGCTGGGTCGGTCCCTCAGACCTGGCCAGGGGCAGCCCATCCCCCGGCGCCCTTCCCCGGGGCATCCAAGGGCAGGCTCGGCGCCAGCCCCACCCCGCTCGCCACTGCCCGACCATCGTCCTCCCTCGGGGGGCCTGGGCAGGACAGGGACCCGGCTGTGGGAGGCCTCCAGATCTCAGGCCTGGCACACCGTTTACCAGGCTGCTTCCTCCTCTGACGGGGGCCCAGCACACGCCCCAGGAGACTTGGCAGCCGCCCCCAGGGCTCTATCCTCTGGAACTCGTCCCCTTGGAAGGGGCCTGGCCCAGGTGCCAGGTTCGGCTGGTCGGCCAGCCTCCTTTGGAGAAAGCAGGCAAGCCGAGCCAGGCTTGCAGTGGCCCTGGCGTGACACCTGCCACCTCAGGCAGAGGGCCTCCCGCGTGCCCTCCATGGCGGGTTTCTCCCCGGAGCCGTGGCCTGGGCACTAGGAAGGCCGGGCCTCCCCGACTCCCGGGAGGAGGGGCTAGCCCAGTTGCGCCCTGGCCCCCAAACCCTCTGGTGCCATCTGCCTGTCTCGGCACTTCTGACTCCACAGAGCCTTTCCTACATCTGGGCTGCCTGCCGTGGCAAAGTGCAGGCGTGGGGTGAGGCCATGGCTTTGTCTTTCCAGGAAAAAATGAGCCCCTGGCCGAAGCAGCAGGCCCAGGCAGAGCCTTGAGCTTGAAGCCCAGTAGGTCTGTGGCCCTCAGGGCCAGAGCCATGCTTTCAAGGCAGGGAAGCGGCCTGCAAGCTGAGTGGGAGTGGGGGAGGGGAGGGAGACAGCTGAAGCCGAGTCCAGAAGGGCGGCGATGGAAGAGCTGCAGCTGGGTCAGAGCCTGGAGGGAGGGCGGGGCCTTCACTGAGGAACCCCCCCCCCTCCCCCCCGAGGCCAGCCCTAGGCCCCGGCGGTCGCGCATGCGCCCTTGGCCTGTGCGGTGTGTGGGGGGTTGAACCCAAGCCCGCAGGGCTCCCGGAGCGGCCAGAGAAAGAAGGGCCCATGGAGAGGTAGGCGAGGTGGGCAGGGGGCGCCACCTTACTCTCCTCAGCTCCCTGAGGGAGAGAGAGAGAGACAGAGACAGAGAGAGAGATCCCTGACCTCTGAGTCTCTGCCTCCACCGCTGGCTGGTGCCAACTCACGCGCCATCCCACTTCCAGCCATCACCCCCACGCCTGCCCCGGGGCCAGCCCCACCACAGAGAGGCCGGTTGGTTCCTGCTCACCTCTGTGCCGTCCCTTCCCGACCTGACCCCAGTGCAGGGGATAAGCTTCAGACAAGTCTTTCCATGTCCCTCTGCATGACAATAGACTTCCTCCCCTCTCCCATTCCACAGGCCCACCCACCCGGGACATCCACCTTTGTCATTAGCTCAGGAGAGGATGCAAGATGAGAATCTCTGCTATTGTGTGGGGAGACTCAGTTTCCCGGGTTTCCCCCATGGACACATGTTCTTCAGCTGGGTCTGATTTTCTCCAGACAAGCTGTCTTGGGAAGGATTTGGCCAGCCCTAAGAACCTGAAGGGAAAGGGCGGAGGGGGGTTCTCTCTCTGCCCCCGACAGCCCCGAGCTGGGTCGGTCCCTCAGACCTGGCCAGGGGCAGCCCATCCCCCGGCGCCCTTCCCCGGGGCATCCAAGGGCAGGCTCGGCGCCAGCCCCACCCCGCTCGCCACTGCCCGACCATCGTCCTCCCTCGGGGGGCCTGGGCAGGACAGGGACCCGGCTGTGGGAGGCCTCCAGATCTCAGGCCTGGCACACCGTTTACCAGGCTGCTTCCTCCTCTGACGGGGGCCCAGCACACGCCCCAGGAGACTTGGCAGCCGCCCCCAGGGCTCTATCCTCTGGAACTCGTCCCCTTGGAAGGGGCCTGGCCCAGGTGCCAGGTTCGGCTGGTCGGCCAGCCTCCTTTGGAGAAAGCAGGCAAGCCGAGCCAGGCTTGCAGTGGCCCTGGCGTGACACCTGCCACCTCAGGCAGAGGGCCTCCCGCGTGCCCTCCATGGCGGGTTTCTCCCCGGAGCCGTGGCCTGGGCACTAGGAAGGCCGGGCCTCCCCGACTCCCGGGAGGAGGGGCTAGCCCAGTTGCGCCCTGGCCCCCAAACTCTCTGGTGCCATCTGCCTGTCTCGGCACTTCTGACTCCACAGAGCCTTTCCTACATCTGGGCTGCCTGCCGTGGCAAAGTGCAGGCGTGGGGTGAGGCCATGGCTTTGTCTTTCCAGGAAAAAATGAGCCCCTGGCCGAAGCAGCAGGCCCAGGCAGAGCCTTGAGCTTGAAGCCCAGTAGGTCTGTGGCCCTCAGGGCCAGAGCCATGCTTTCAAGGCAGGGAAGCGGCCTGCAAGCTGAGTGGGAGTGGGGGAGGGGAGGGAGACAGCTGAAGCCGAGTCCAGAAGGGCGGCGATGGAAGAGCTGCAGCTGGGTCAGAGCCTGGAGGGAGGGCGGGGACTTCACTGAGGACCCCCCCGCCCCCCGAGGCCAGCCCTAGGCCCCGGCGGTCGCGCATGCGCCCTTGGCCTGTGCGGTGTGTGGGGGGTTGAACCCAAGCCCGCAGGGCTCCCGGAGCGGCCAGAGAAAGAAGGGCCCATGGAGAGGTAGGCGAGGTGGGCAGGGGGCGCCACCTTACTCTCCTCAGCTCCCTGAGGGAGAGAGAGAGAGACAGAGACAGAGAGAGAGATCCCTGACCTCTGAGTCTCTGCCTCCACCGCTGGCTGGTGCCAACTCACGCGCCATCCCACTTCCAGCCATCACCCCCACGCCTGCCCCGGGGCCAGCCCCACCACAGAGAGGCCGGTTGGTTCCTGCTCACCTCTGTGCCGTCCCTTCCCGACCTGACCCCAGTGCAGGGGATAAGCTTCAGACAAGTCTTTCCATGTCCCTCTGCATGACAATAGACTTCCTCCCCTCTCCCATTCCACAGGCCCACCCACCCGGGACATCCACCTTTGTCATTAGCTCAGGAGAGGATGCAAGATGAGAATCTCTGCTATTGTGTGGGGAGACTCAGTTTCCCGGGTTTCCCCCATGGACACATGTTCTTCAGCTGGGTCTGATTTTCTCCAGACAAGCTGTCTTGGGAAGGATTTGGCCAGCCCTAAGAAGCTGAAGGGAAAGGGCGGAGGGGGGTTCTCTCTCTGCCCCCGACAGCCCCGAGCTGGGTCGGTCCCTCAGACCTGGCCAGGGGCAGCCCATCCCCCGGCGCCCTTCCCCGGGGCATCCAAGGGCAGGCTCGGCGCCAGCCCCACCCCGCTCGCCACTGCCCGACCATCGTCCTCCCTCGGGGGGCCTGGGCAGGACAGGGACCCGGCTGTGGGAGGCCTCCAGATCTCAGGCCTGCCACACCGTTTACCAGGCTGCTTCCTCCTCTGACGGGGGCCCAGCACACGCGCCAGGAGACTTGGCAGCCGCCCCCAGGGCTCTATCCTCTGGAACTCGTCCCCTTGGAAGGGGCCTGGCCCAGGTGCCAGGTTCGGCTGGTCGGCCAGCCTCCTTTGGAGAAAGCAGGCAAGCCGAGCCAGGCTTGCAGTGGCCCTGGCGTGACACCTGCCACCTCAGGCAGAGGGCCTCCCGCGTGCCCTCCATGGCGGGTTTCTCCCCGGAGCCGTGGCCTGGGCACTAGGAAGGCCGGGCCTCCCCGACTCCCGGGAGGAGGGGCTAGCCCAGTTGCGCCCTGGCCCCCAAACCCTCTGGTGCCATCTGCCTGTCTCGGCACTTCTGACTCCACAGAGCCTTTCCTACATCTGGGCTGCCTGCCGTGGCAAAGTGCAGGCGTGGGGTGAGGCCATGGCTTTGTCTTTCCAGGAAAAAATGAGCCCCTGGCCGAAGCAGCAGGCCCAGGCAGAGCCTTGAGCTTGAAGCCCAGTAGGTCTGTGGCCCTCAGGGCCAGAGCCATGCTTTCAAGGCAGGGAAGCGGCCTGCAAGCTGAGTGGGAGTGGGGGAGGGGAGGGAGACAGCTGAAGCCGAGTCCAGAAGGGCGGCGATGGAAGAGCTGCAGCTGGGTCAGAGCCTGGAGGGAGGGCGGGGACTTCACTGAGGACCCCCCCGCCCCCCGAGGCCAGCCCTAGGCCCCGGCGGTCGCGCATGCGCCCTTGGCCTGTGCGGTGTGTGGGGGGTTGAACCCAAGCCCGCAGGGCTCCCGGAGCGGCCAGAGAAAGAAGGGCCCATGGAGAGGTAGGCGAGGTGGGCAGGGGGCGCCACCTTACTCTCCTCAGCTCCCTGAGGGAGAGAGAGAGAGACAGAGACAGAGAGAGAGATCCCTGACCTCTGAGTCTCTGCCTCCACCGCTGGCTGGTGCCAACTCACGCGCCATCCCACTTCCAGCCATCACCCCCACGCCTGCCCCGGGGCCAGCCCCACCACAGAGAGGCCGGTTGGTTCCTGCTCACCTCTGTGCCGTCCCTTCCCGACCTGACCCCAGTGCAGGGGATAAGCTTCAGACAAGTCTTTCCATGTCCCTCTGCATGACAATAGACTTCCTCCCCTCTCCCATTCCACAGGCCCACCCACCCGGGACATCCACCTTTGTCATTAGCTCAGGAGAGGATGCAAGATGAGAATCTCTGCTATTGTGTGGGGAGACTCAGTTTCCCGGGTTTCCCCCATGGACACATGTTCTTCAGCTGGGTCTGATTTTCTCCAGACAAGCTGTCTTGGGAAGGATTTGGCCAGCCCTAAGAACCTGAAGGGAAAGGGCGGAGGGGGGTTGTCTCTCTGCCCCCGACAGCCCCGAGCTGGGTCGGTCCCTCAGACCTGGCCAGGGGCAGCCCATCCCCCGGCGCCCTTCCCCGGGGCATCCAAGGGCAGGCTCGGCGCCAGCCCCACCCCGCTCGCCACTGCCCGACCATCGTCCTCCCTCGGGGGGCCTGGGCAGGACAGGGACCCGGCTGTGGGAGGCCTCCAGATCTCAGGCCTGGCACACCGTTTACCAGGCTGCTTCCTCCTCTGACGGGGGCCCAGCACACGCCCCAGGAGACTTGGCAGCCGCCCCCAGGGCTCTATCCTCTGGAACTCGTCCCCTTGGAAGGGGCCTGGCCCAGGTGCCAGGTTCGGCTGGTCGGCCAGCCTCCTTTGGAGAAAGCAGGCAAGCCGAGCCAGGCTTGCAGTGGCCCTGGCGTGACACCTGCCACCTCAGGCAGAGGGCCTCCCGCGTGCCCTCCATGGCGGGTTTCTCCCCGGAGCCGTGGCCTGGGCACTAGGAAGGCCGGGCCTCCCCGACTCCCGGGAGGAGGGGCTAGCCCAGTTGCGCCCTGGCCCCCAAACCCTCTGGTGCCATCTGCCTGTCTCGGCACTTCTGACTCCACAGAGCCTTTCCTACATCTGGGCTGCCTGCCGTGGCAAAGTGCAGGCGTGGGGTGAGGCCATGGCTTTGTCTTTCCAGGAAAAAATGAGCCCCTGGCCGAAGCAGCAGGCCCAGGCAGAGCCTTGAGCTTGAAGCCCAGTAGGTCTGTGGCCCTCAGGGCCAGAGCCATGCTTTCAAGGCAGGGAAGCGGCCTGCAAGCTGAGTGGGAGTGGGGGAGGGGAGGGAGACAGCTGAAGCCGAGTCCAGAAGGGCGGCGATGGAAGAGCTGCAGCTGGGTCAGAGCCTGGAGGGAGGGCGGGGCCTTCACTGAGGAACCCCCCCCCCCTCCCCCCCGAGGCCAGCCCTAGGCCCCGGCGGTCGCGCATGCGCCCTTGGCCTGTGCGGTGTGTGGGGGGTTGAACCCAAGCCCGCAGGGCTCCCGGAGCGGCCAGAGAAAGAAGGGCCCATGGAGAGGTAGGCGAGGTGGGCAGGGGGCGCCACCTTACTCTCCTCAGCTCCCTGAGGGAGAGAGAGAGAGACAGAGACAGAGAGAGAGATCCCTGACCTCTGAGTCTCTGCCTCCACCGCTGGCTGGTGCCAACTCACGCGCCATCCCACTTCCAGCCATCACCCCCACGCCTGCCCCGGGGCCAGCCCCACCACAGAGAGGCCGGTTGGTTCCTGCTCACCTCTGTGCCGTCCCTTCCCGACCTGACCCCAGTGCAGGGGATAAGCTTCAGACAAGTCTTTCCATGTCCCTCTGCATGACAATAGACTTCCTCCCCTCTCCCATTCCACAGGCCCACCCACCCGGGACATCCACCTTTGTCATTAGCTCAGGAGAGGATGCAAGATGAGAATCTCTGCTATTGTGTGGGGAGACTCAGTTTCCCGGGTTTCCCCCATGGACACATGTTCTTCAGCTGGGTCTGATTTTCTCCAGACAAGCTGTCTTGGGAAGGATTTGGCCAGCCCTAAGAACCTGAAGGGAAAGGGCGGAGGGGGGTTCTCTCTCTGCCCCCGACAGCCCCGAGCTGGGTCGGTCCCTCAGACCTGGCCAGGGGCAGCCCATCCCCCGGCGCCCTTCCCCGGGGCATCCAAGGGCAGGCTCGGCGCCAGCCCCACCCCGCTCGCCACTGCCCGACCATCGTCCTCCCTCGGGGGGCCTGGGCAGGACAGGGACCCGGCTGTGGGAGGCCTCCAGATCTCAGGCCTGGCACACCGTTTACCAGGCTGCTTCCTCCTCTGACGGGGGCCCAGCACACGCCCCAGGAGACTTGGCAGCCGCCCCCAGGGCTCTATCCTCTGGAACTCGTCCCCTTGGAAGGGGCCTGGCCCAGGTGCCAGGTTCGGCTGGTCGGCCAGCCTCCTTTGGAGAAAGCAGGCAAGCCGAGCCAGGCTTGCAGTGGCCCTGGCGTGACACCTGCCACCTCAGGCAGAGGGCCTCCCGCGTGCCCTCCATGGCGGGTTTCTCCCCGGAGCCGTGGCCTGGGCACTAGGAAGGCCGGGCCTCCCCGACTCCCGGGAGGAGGGGCTAGCCCAGTTGCGCCCTGGCCCCCAAACTCTCTGGTGCCATCTGCCTGTCTCGGCACTTCTGACTCCACAGAGCCTTTCCTACATCTGGGCTGCCTGCCGTGGCAAAGTGCAGGCGTGGGGTGAGGCCATGGCTTTGTCTTTCCAGGAAAAAATGAGCCCCTGGCCGAAGCAGCAGGCCCAGGCAGAGCCTTGAGCTTGAAGCCCAGTAGGTCTGTGGCCCTCAGGGCCAGAGCCATGCTTTCAAGGCAGGGAAGCGGCCTGCAAGCTGAGTGGGAGTGGGGGAGGGGAGGGAGACAGCTGAAGCCGAGTCCAGAAGGGCGGCGATGGAAGAGCTGCAGCTGGGTCAGAGCCTGGAGGGAGGGCGGGGACTTCACTGAGGACCCCCCCGCCCCCCGAGGCCAGCCCTAGGCCCCGGCGGTCGCGCATGCGCCCTTGGCCTGTGCGGTGTGTGGGGGGTTGAACCCAAGCCCGCAGGGCTCCCGGAGCGGCCAGAGAAAGAAGGGCCCATGGAGAGGTAGGCGAGGTGGGCAGGGGGCGCCACCTTACTCTCCTCAGCTCCCTGAGGGAGAGAGAGAGAGACAGAGACAGAGAGAGAGATCCCTGACCTCTGAGTCTCTGCCTCCACCGCTGGCTGGTGCCAACTCACGCGCCATCCCACTTCCAGCCATCACCCCCACGCCTGCCCCGGGGCCAGCCCCACCACAGAGAGGCCGGTTGGTTCCTGCTCACCTCTGTGCCGTCCCTTCCCGACCTGACCCCAGTGCAGGGGATAAGCTTCAGACAAGTCTTTCCATGTCCCTCTGCATGACAATAGACTTCCTCCCCTCTCCCATTCCACAGGCCCACCCACCCGGGACATCCACCTTTGTCATTAGCTCAGGAGAGGATGCAAGATGAGAATCTCTGCTATTGTGTGGGGAGACTCAGTTTCCCGGGTTTCCCCCATGGACACATGTTCTTCAGCTGGGTCTGATTTTCTCCAGACAAGCTGTCTTGGGAAGGATTTGGCCAGCCCTAAGAACCTGAAGGGAAAGGGCGGAGGGCGGTTGTCTCTCTGCCCCCGACAGCCCCGAGCTGGGTCGGTCCCTCAGACCTGGCCAGGGGCAGCCCATCCCCCGGCGCCCTTCCCCGGGGCATCCAAGGGCAGGCTCGGCGCCAGCCCCACCCCGCTCGCCACTGCCCGACCATCGTCCTCCCTCGGGGGGCCTGGGCAGGACAGGGACCCGGCTGTGGGAGGCCTCCAGATCTCAGGCCTGCCACACCGTTTACCAGGCTGCTTCCTCCTCTGACGGGGGCCCAGCACACGCCCCAGGAGACTTGGCAGCCGCCCCCAGGGCTCTATCCTCTGGAACTCGTCCCCTTGGAAGGGGCCTGGCCCAGGTGCCAGGTTCGGCTGGTCGGCCAGCCTCCTTTGGAGAAAGCAGGCAAGCCGAGCCAGGCTTGCAGTGGCCCTGGCGTGACACCTGCCACCTCAGGCAGAGGGCCTCCCGCGTGCCCTCCATGGCGGGTTTCTCCCCGGAGCCGTGGCCTGGGCACTAGGAAGGCCGGGCCTCCCCGACTCCCGGGAGGAGGGGCTAGCCCAGTTGCGCCCTGGCCCCCAAACCCTCTGGTGCCATCTGCCTGTCTCGGCACTTCTGACTCCACAGAGCCTTTCCTACATCTGGGCTGCCTGCCGTGGCAAAGTGCAGGCGTGGGGTGAGGCCATGGCTTTGTCTTTCCAGGAAAAAATGAGCCCCTGGCCGAAGCAGCAGGCCCAGGCAGAGCCTTGAGCTTGAAGCCCAGTAGGTCTGTGGCCCTCAGGGCCAGAGCAATGCTTTCAAGGCAGGGAAGCGGCCTGCAAGCTGAGTGGGAGTGGGGGAGGGGAGGGAGACAGCTGAAGCCGAGTCCAGAAGGGCGGCGATGGAAGAGCTGCAGCTGGGTCAGAGCCTGGAGGGAGGGCGGGGCCTTCACTGAGGACCCCCCCCCCCAGGCCAGCCCTAGGCCCCGGCGGTCGCGCATGCGCCCTTGGCCTGTGCGGTGTGTGGGGGGTTGAACCCAAGCCCGCAGGGCTCCCGGAGCGGCCAGAGAAAGAAGGGCCCATGGAGAGGTAGGCGAGGTGGGCAGGGGGCGCCACCTTACTCTCCTCAGCTCCCTGAGGGAGAGAGAGAGAGACAGAGACAGAGAGAGAGATCCCTGACCTCTGAGTCTCTGCCTCCACCGCTGGCTGGTGCCAACTCACGCGCCATCCCACTTCCAGCCATCACCCCCACGCCTGCCCCGGGGCCAGCCCCACCACAGAGAGGCCGGTTGGTTCCTGCTCACCTCTGTGCCGTCCCTTCCCGACCTGACCCCAGTGCAGGGGATAAGCTTCAGACAAGTCTTTCCATGTCCCTCTGCATGACAATAGACTTCCTCCCCTCTCCCATTCCACAGGCCCACCCACCCGGGACATCCACCTTTGTCATTAGCTCAGGAGAGGATGCAAGATGAGAATCTCTGCTATTGTGTGGGGAGACTCAGTTTCCCGGGTTTCCCCCATGGACACATGTTCTTCAGCTGGGTCTGATTTTCTCCAGACAAGCTGTCTTGGGAAGGATTTGGCCAGCCCTAAGAACCTGAAGGGAAAGGGCGGAGGGGGGTTCTCTCTCTGCCCCCGACAGCCCCGAGCTGGGTCGGTCCCTCAGACCTGGCCAGGGGCAGCCCATCCCCCGGCGCCCTTCCCCGGGGCATCCAAGGGCAGGCTCGGCGCCAGCCCCACCCCGCTCGCCACTGCCCGACCATCGTCCTCCCTCGGGGGGCCTGGGCAGGACAGGGACCCGGCTGTGGGAGGCCTCCAGATCTCAGGCCTGGCACACCGTTTACCAGGCTGCTTCCTCCTCTGACGGGGGCCCAGCACACGCCCCAGGAGACTTGGCAGCCGCCCCCAGGGCTCTATCCTCTGGAACTCGTCCCCTTGGAAGGGGCCTGGCCCAGGTGCCAGGTTCGGCTGGTCGGCCAGCCTCCTTTGGA